>NC_060281.1:8722126-9022126 GCF_021613505.1 Equus quagga
AAACCACTGTCATGGGTCAGAACTGCCTGTGCTCATACAGAGAGTTTGGTAAATCACAATGGCGATTCACTACTTTACACTGGGAAATTTAAAATTTTGAGTCAAGAGTCTCTGGCCAGTGATTATCGTTAAGCAACTTAGACTTTTGTTCATGTCACTCACCAATGTGGTTTTCAATGTTGCATTTCCTGTCATATGTTCATTCTCTGAATGAATTTGAAGGAAAAGGAGTTTTCAGCAAAGCTCTCCGTAGAATGTAGGCTCATTCTTACCAATTTCAACTTTAGGGCGTTCACACTTGATGATGCCAGCCCCTAGATCTGAAACTATATGCCACTTAGAAATGGAAATCCTCTCTTTATTGATTGTGGTTAAAGTTTATAGATTTGTGATAAAGATAACGATAATCATAATATTTAACTACTGAGCAATATTGCAGATTCTATACGTTTCTTTTATTCCTCAAAAAATTCCAATGAGATAGTTATTATTGCTATGCTCATTTTCAATAAGGAAATTAGTCCAAAAAATATAAAGTAAGATACTCAAGGTCACACGACTCACGAAAGAGTCTTTTGTTTGATAATTTTAGGCTTAAAAAAATTCCTCTTAAGCGACAAAACCTGAGGTACGTGATACTTTTTATTATACCTTACTGAGGCAGCTTATACCTAGTTGAGAATCTGTATTTTATTTGCTTATGTGACCCTGAATGAGCAATATTTTGTCCTAAATGAGAACTTTTGGAATGGAAGAAATAGTAAATTGTGTGATATTTCAATCAAAATGTGTTACTTTTTCTTTTTTTTTTTTTTTTGAGGAAGATTAGCCTTGAGCTAACTACTGCCAGTCCTCCTCTTTTTTGCTGAGGAAGCCTGGCCCTGAGCTAACACCCGTGCCCATCTTCCTCTACTTTATATGTGGGACGCCTACTACAGCATGGCGTGCCAAGTGGTGCCATGTCCACACCCGGGATCCGAACCTGCGAACCCCAGGCCGCCAAGAAGCAAAACGTGCACACACAACCGCTGCGCCACCAGGCTGGCCACTAATGTGTTACTTTTTCAACTTTTTCGTTTGAGTAACTCCACATCTCCTCAAATGCTTGGCGTTTTTTAATGTACAGAATTAGGAATTCATTTCTGCCAGGTATTTTCTTTACTTTTGCAGATTCTCTCTACTGGATTTGGTCATTGTACAGTGGAGTTAGCACAGCGTGTATGTTCTAGTTTTATTGTTTTCCAGCATCAAATATGCCTTTAAAAATATGACAAAGATATAAAGACATAAAAGGCAAATTTTTTTATTTTTTAATGTATGATGTTAGAGGTTTAACTTAAAGAAAAACTTCTACACTGACTGTGTGTCCACTTCGCAGCAAGTAAACTTACTTTCAGTGAATTTGAACTGATATTCACTAAAGATTGGGAGATTTGGTGTGTGTTTGTCCCTTGTTAACATAACTGTTTGTTTTAATGGTTTTCCTCAGAATGTAAATTATATTTTAAGTTTAACTTTCTATTTTTACGAGGCAATAATTAATTCAACAAACTATAATTACATGAGAATACAAGCATAAATAAAATGTAATCTGTGGCATCAATTTTCATACATCTGATGAGTTAGAGGGAGAAGCAAATTCATGCATTTTTTAAAAACAGGTTAAGCACGTACATGACAAAAAACCCAAAATGTAAAAAAGATGTAAACAACAAAACGATCTTTCTCTGGCACTTGGAATAATGGTGGCAGAATAAAGAGGTTGTGAGGATTGTTCCACAGATAGAATTGTAAAATCTGGACAAAATATTAAAAAATAAACTATTTAGTGGCATAGGAAGGTATCTAACAATTAGGAGAAGCTGCAAGAGGATTAACGTGTGCACTTAATCACTGCATCACCAGGCCAGTCCTGTATTTTTATAGATCTACAATTTTTTATTTTGGTTAAACTTGCCTGTCATAATCTTGTCTATATTTTTCTTTAAATGTTATTGTATGCTTAAGTTTCGGTTGGGTTTCTTATAAATATCACAAAGCTTGATTTTTTTTTTGACTCAATCTGACAACTTCTGCCTTGTAATTGGGATTTTATATTATTTACATTTATTGATATATTTAAAGCTTTCTACAGTTATTCTTAGTTATCTTGAGGGTTTTCTTTGCTTTATTGTACTCCTTTCCTTTATTATCTTCTTTTAAATTCCAATTAGGAATTTTTTTGTGGTTTATTATTTATTTATTATTATTATTATTTTTTTGAGGAAGATTAGCCCTGAGCTCACATCTGCTGCCCAATTCTCCTCTTTTTGCTGAGGAAGACTGGCCCTGAGCTAACATCCATACCCATCTTCCTCTGCTTTATATGTGGGATGCCTACCACAGCATGGCTTGCCAAGCAGTGCCATATCCACAACTGGGATCCAAATTGGTGAACCCAGGGCCACTGAGAAGCGCAATGTGTGCACTTAACCACTGTGCCACCAGGCCAGCCCCTTTTATTATTTAATTGTTCCAAAATGTATTAGAAAATTATCTACTCTATCAAACTTTATTAGTGATCTTTGAAATGTTTACTATGCCCACTTAAAGGATAAAGTTAATCAACACTTTAACTCCATCTATAAGCAATAGAAGGAATTAAGGGCACTCCAGTATGGCCTACTGAATGTATATTTTATGAGTTATGGTATTTTAGTTATTTGTGTGTGTATGATGTGTTCTAAACCATCTTTTAGGCATTATTATTGTTATTATTGTTGTTTTTATACAACATCTTTCCTTGGTTAAATTTATTCCTAGGTATTTTATTCTTTTTGATGCAATTGTAAATAGGATTGTTTTCTTAATTTCTCTTTCTGATAGATCATTATTAATGTATAGTAATGCAACAGATTTCTGTATATTAATTTTGTATCCTACAGCTTTACTGAATCTATTTATTAATTCTAACAGCTTTTTGGTGGAATCTTTAGAATTTTCTCTATATACTATCAGGTCATCTGCAAATACTGATAATTTTATTTTTTCTTTAGAATTTGGATGCCTTTTATTTCTTTTTCTTGCCTAATTGCTCTGGCTGGGACTTGCAACACTATGTTGAAGAAAAGTGGCAAGAATGGGCATCCTTGTCTTGTTCCTCATCTTAGAGGAAGAGTTTTTAGCTTTTCACTATTGATAATGTTAGCTTCGGGCTTGTCATATATGGCTTTTATTATGTTGAGATATATTCCTTCTATACCCATTTTATTGAGAATTCTTATCATAAATGGGTATTGCATTTCCTGGGATGCTTTTCTGGCATGCTTTGAGATGATCATATGATTTTTATCCCTCATTTTGTTTATGTGGCATATCACATTGATTTGTGGATGTTGAAACATCCTTGCATCCCTGTAATAAATCTCACTTGATCATGGCGTATGATCTTTTTAATGTATTGTTGAATTCAGTTTGCTAATATTGTTGAAGATTTTTGCATCTATGTTCATAATAGATATTGGCCTGTAATTTTCTTGTGATGTCCTTGTCTGGTTTTGGGATCAGGGTAATGTTGGCCTCATAAAATGAGTTTGGAAGTGTTCTCTTCTCTTTTGTTTGTTGGAAGAATTTGAGAAGGATTAGTATTAGCACTTGGAATGTTTGGTAGAATTCACCAGGGAGGCCATCTGGTCCTGGACTTTTGTTTGTTGGGAGGTTTTTGATTATTAATTCAATGTCCTTACTGGTAATCAGTGTGTTCACATTTTTTTACTTCATGATTCCATCTTGGGAGGTTGCATGTTTCTAGGAATTTATTCATTTCTTATAGGTTGTCCAATTTGTTGATGCATAATTGTTCCTAGTAGTCTTTTATGATCCTTTGTATTTCTATGCTATTGGGTGTATCATTTACTGTTTTATTTCTGATTTTGTTTATATTAGTCCACTCTCTTTTTTTTTGGTGAGTTTAGCTAAAGGTTTGTCAATTTTGTTTATCTTTTCAAAGAACCAGCTCTTGGTTTCATTGATTTTTTTCTATTGTCTTTTTAGTTTTTACTTCTTTTATTTCTGCTCTGATGTTCGTTATTTCCTTCCTTCTGCTAACTTTGGGCTTTGTTTGTTCTTCTTTATCTAGTTCCTTGAGGTATAAGGTTGGGTTGTTTATTTGAGATTTTTGTTGTTTCTTGAGGTAGGCATTTATGTCTATGCACTTTCCTCTTAGAACTACTTTTGCTGCATACCTTAAGTTTTGGTATGTTGTATGTCCATTTTCATTTGTCTCAAGGTATTTTTCGATTTCTCTTTTGATTTCTTCATTGACCCATTGGTTTGTCAATAGTATGTTGTTTACTCTTGACATATTTGTGCATTTTTCATTTTTCTTCTTGTAATCAATTTCTAGTTTATATCCTTGCTGTTGGAAAATAATCTTGATATGATTTCAATCTTTTTAAATTTTTATTTTTATTAGCTTTTAATTTTTTGTGAAAAAGTTTGGCCCTGAGCTAACATTTGTGGCTAGTCTTCCTCTCCTTGCTTGAGGAAGATTGTTGCTGAGCTAACATCTGTGCCAATCTTCTTCTGTCTTTTGTATGTGGGATGCCAGTTCAGAGTGGCTTTATGAGTGATGTGTAGGTCACCTGAATCAGTGAACCCTAGGCCGTCACAGCAGAGTGTGCAAACTTAACTACTGTGCTACCAGGCCAGCTCCTCAGTCTTCTTAAATCTTTTAAGAGTTGTTTTGTGATCTAACATATTATCTATCATGGAGAATGTTCAGTATGCATTTGAGACAAATGTGCTTTCTGTTGCTTTTGGATGGAATGTTCCATATATATCTGTTAAATCCATCTGGTCTAACATGTCATTTAAGGCTGATGTTTTCTTATTGATTTTCTGTCTAGATAATCTGTCCATTGATGCCAATGTTAGTAGTAAAGTCCCCTACTATTACCATATTGCTGTCTATTTCTCCCTTCAGGTTTGTTAATGTTTACTTTATATATTTAGGTGCTCCTATATTGGGTGCACAAATATTTACAAATGTTATATCTTCTTGATTGATTGACCCCTTTATAATTATGTAATGCCCCTCTTTATCTCCTAATAGTGTCTTTGTTTCAAGGTCTGACTTGTCTGATGTAATTATAGCCACCCCAGCTTCCTTTTGGTTTCCGTTTGCATGGAATATCTTTTTACATCACTTCACTTTCACTCTGTGTGTGTCCTTATCTCTGAAGTGAGTCTTGTAGGCATCATAAGGATGAGTTCTTGTTTTTTTATTCATTCAGTCACTCTATGTCTTTTGATTGGAGAATTTAGTCCATTTACATTTACATTAATTATATATAGCTGTGTACTTATTGCCATTTTCTTAGTTATTTTCTGCCTATTTTGTAGTGCCTCTGTTCCTTTCTTCTTTTGCTCTCTTCTTTTGTGGTTTGGTAACTTTCTTTAGCAGTATCCTTAGATTTCTTTCTGATTATCTTTTGTGTATCTACTGTTGGTTTTTGCTTTGTGATTACAATGAGGCTTTCATACAACAGCTCACATTTATAACAGTCTATTTTAAGTTGATAACAACTTAAGTTTGGACACTGTCTAAAGCTCTACATTTTTACTCTCCCCACCCTTGTTTTATGTTTTTGAAGTCACATTTTACATCTTTTAATCTTGCTTATCCATTAATTAATTATTGTAGTTACAATTATTCTTTACTACTTTTGTCTTTTAACCTTCATACTAGCTTCATAAGTGAGTAACCACTACCTCTACAATATATTTACCTTTGCCAATGAGATCTATACTTTCATATATTTTCTTGTTACTGATTAGCCCCTTTTCTTCTCAGCTTAAATAAGTCTCTTTAACACTTCTTACAAGGCTGGTTAATTGGTGATGAACTTCTTTGGCTTTTGCTTCTCTGGAAAACTATCTCTCCTTCATTTCTGAATTCTGAATAACTTTGCCAGGGAGAGTATTTTTGGTTGGAAGTTCTTTTCTGTCAGTAATTTGAATACATTGTGCCAATCCCTTCTGACCTGAAGAATTTCTGCTGAAAAATATCCTGATAGTCTTATGGGGTTCCCTTGTATGTAACAAGATATTTGTCTCTTGGTGCTTTTAAGATTCTCTACTTTTTTAACTTTTGACGTTTTATTTATAATGTGTCATGGTGTGGGTGTCTTTGGATTCATCTTCTTTGGGACTGTGTTGGCTTCCTGAATCTGAATGTGTCTTTCCTTCACCAGGTTAGCGAAGTTTTCAGCCATTATTTCTTCAAATAGGTTTTTTACCCCTTTTTCTCTTTCTTCTTGTTCTAATACTCCCATAATACAAATGTCAGTTTTCTTGATGTGGTCCCATAAGTCTCTTAAGCTGTCTTCACTTTTTTCATCCTTTTTTTTTTTTGCTGCTCTAATTGCCTGAGTGTCTCTGCCCTGCCTTTGAGTTGACTGATTCTTTCTTCTGCTTTATCTAATGTGCTGTTGAACCCCTCTAGTGTATTTTTCAGTTCAGTTGTTATATTCTTCAGCTCTGTGACTTCTCTTTGGTACTATCTTATATTTTATCTCTCTTTGTTGCTGTGTTCATCCAATTTTCTCTTGATTTCAATGAGCATCTTTTTGACCATTACTTTGAACTGTTCATGAGGTAAGTTACTAATCTCTGTTTCATTAAATCTTTTTCATGAGGTTTTTCTTGTTCTTTTGTTTGGAACATATTACTTTGTTTCTTCATTTTACTTGATTTTGTCTGTTGGTTGCTTTCTAGGCATCAGATGAAACAGCCATCTCTGCCAGTCTTGAAGGGCTGGCCTTGTCATTCAACCTAGCCCTAGCTCTTGGTTGTCTCTCAAACCTTTGTGATTGTCTAAGCAGTCTATTTTATTTTTAATAGCATACAGTAGTTGCAAGTGTGCAAAGACCAGTCAATGTCCCAGAGGAGAAGTCCTCAGTCAGCACCTAGATTCAGGTTGATTAGAAGCCCGACCCTTGGGGGCTGGCCTGGTGGCACAGCGGTTAAGTGTGCATGTTCTGCTTCAGTGGCCCAGGATTCGCCAGTTCAGATCCAGGGTGCAGACATGGCACCACTTGGCAAAAGCCATGCTGTGGTAGGCATCCCACATACAAAGTAGAGGAAGATGGACACGGATGTTACCTCAGGGCCAGTCTTCCTCAGCAAAAAGAGGAGAATTGGCAGCAGTTAGCTCAGGGCTAATCTTCCTTAAAAAAAAAAAGTAAAAAGAAGCCAGACCCTTGGGCATCAGCTTTTAAAGAATGTGAATATATATAGTCTTATGGGACTGCAAGCCTAAGTCCCACTGGCTACCCAGGGCAAGGCAATCTAGACGTGTGCCCTGGGCAGCAGTCCCAAAAATTGGTGTTTCAGACAACTGTATAAGCTCCTTTCTGGAGATACTCGTGTTCTATAGCAAGGCGAAGGCAGAGTGCAAAGATGGCATCCCACAGCCTACATTTCCTGAGAGCACCTTCCTAGCCTCTACATGTGTGCCAAACCTGAAGCCTGGCCCTCTGGCTGAACCTCCAGGACAAGCAAGTATGCCTCTTTGACAGAAAAGCTAGAGGTGTGTTAAGTCTGCTGTTTGTGCAAGGCTCTAGATCTGGTAGTCTGCTGAGAGCTCTCTCGCCAAAGCCCTCTGGCCACCAGAGCCAAGCAGTGAAGAGGTATTCCCTGGGCAGCAGCTGCAAAAACCAATGTACCAAATGTAAAAGCCAGCACACCAGACACTTACAAGAGCTCCCCTCCAAGAGATGCTGGTGCTCTGGAACATGGCAGACGGAGAGTGTGAAAATAGTGCCCACTCTCTGAGGTCTCAGGAAAGCTTTCAATCGGCTCTTAGATGTGTGTTAATTATAAGCTTGCCCCTCAAGCTTCAGCTATAATTATAACTTAATAGGCCTGTTTCTTTTCCATCTGCTTGTATCTCTGCATTTCTTTGGGGGCAGTTTCTTCAGTGTCTGGTTATCTCTTAAGCTGTGTCTCATCTTTAGATTGGTCCATCAATTGAGTTATAAATTCTCCAATTTTATTTTATCATTTTGAAAGTTCAATTTTGTGGTTTTTAAATCTCCTTTTTCATTATTTATTTTTTATTCTATACTTATGGTTTTATTTTTATTTTCATATTTAAATTTAGAACATTATAAAATAGTTATTTTATGTTCCTTCTTGAGAACTTCAAGATCGAAAAACTCTGTTTTTATCAAATTCACCTGAAATAAGTTATTTTCCCAAATGTTATTATTTAACTGAATTTAACTTTTGATCCTTAAAGATTTTTCTTCCTTGAAAAAGTCCATAAAAGTATTGAAAAACATGTCTGCTGTAATTTTCACTAGGACCATTCATATTTTAGGGAGACAGTTCTTCAAAATATCTAATCCTGGGGCCAGCCTGGTGGTTCAGTGGTTAAGTTCACATTTTCCACTTTGGTGGCCTGGGGTTTGCCAGTAGGATCCCTGGTGTGGACCTACACACCACTTGTCAAGCCATGCTGTGGCAGGCATCCCACATATAAAGTAGAGGAAGATGGGCACAGATCTTAGCTCAGGGCCAGTCTTCCACAGCAAAAACGTGGGGGATTGGCAGCAGATGTTAGCTCAGAGCTAATCTTCCTCAAATATATATATATATATATAATCCTTCCTTCATACTGCCAAAGCATAATGGGATACTTTTCTTTTCTTATAGTAGAAGTAAATTTTGACGTTTTCTTCTTTTAAAAATTGGAGAATATTGTAGGGCTTCAAAATGATGATAGTAGTAGTAGAAATAGTAATACAAATGTCAAGGTTAATGATAACAATAATGTCAATGTATGGCAGTTATATTTGCATATTTAACTGATTGTCTCCCTTGAAGTAGCCCTATTGCAAATGTTATTTTGTTGATTAGGAAGAAGAGTGGATTTAAGAAGAATTTACCATATTTGCAGACATAACCGTACTGATTAATGCTCATTAATGTCTGATTTATGCACCAAGAATATTAAGAAATTGTAGTCAGAACTTCAACTTCTTTAGATGAATTTTGACAATGGAGTGTTTTACTTTTGTCTAAATTAAAGAAAAAGACAGACACAATTCTCAACCATGGAGGTAAATGATTTTCTACTTGAGTTATTTTGGTTTAGCTAATAAGAATTATGTTTTAATTGAATAAATCATTTTTTTCCTTTTTCCACTACATTAAATTCATTTATATGAGTATGAATTTTATTAACTGAGTTGGGAGTAGCTCTATTTTGTCTAGAGTTCCTAATAAATCTTTGGTAATGTTAATTTAACTCAAAAAAATATAATAGGGTGGTATTTTAGGAACTAATAGTAATATGTTCTGCTAATGACACATGCTACACTTAACAACTGATTGATAGATTGTTATAAATTGAAGAACTTCAACAATCAACAATTCAACAAACATTTACTAAGTTGTGTTTTTCTTATTGTTGATTTTCAATCGCTGCTCTTCATTGCATCTGTTGCCTTAGTTACATGCATCTATTGCCATAATTACCTGAAAATTTTATATATATTTTATATATGTTATATTTTGTATGTATTATAATATTTTATCCTTCATATCATCAAAGTAAGCAAAGCTATAACATCCAAATCTGTTTAAAATAAGGTCATATGATGGATAAGAAGACTAGTGACCTAATAAAACTGTCAAGTGTTGTGTCACATCAATTTTCTTAATTACTTTATTCCTTCTGAATTGGAGAATTTCTTTTGTGATGTAGTTTTGTTGTTGTTGTCTTTATATTCTAATATATTGGTAAATTAGAAAAAAATAATTTCACAAATATTTGGAGGAACTTACCACTTCGAAACAGTGTTATTAAGATAGACAAGGACTCTTGTTTGAAAGTATGATTATACACAAATGAAAATGCGTTGGAAATCAGTTGAGAAATATGCGTAATTTAGCCAAAATGAAAAAGGATACAATTTATATTTGTTAGGTTTATCTATGAAAATTTTTACATGTGAGTAGATAAGAAGTAGCAAATATACTAAATTCTCAAAATATTTCTGATAAAATGGAGGAATTATGAAAGCTTAATTGTCTAAATTTTCCAACTTACATGAGTTATCTTAGAATTATTTTATAGAATCTCATCTTTTAATTAATATGTATGGTATAAAAGTAACCAACAGAAAATTAAATTATAAAAAATTTTACCTATATTATGTTTTCTCTGTTATGACATATTCGACTAAAGTATAATTATAGAAAAATAACATAAATTAAGTGACACTTTTATAATAGACATTTATATTGCCTTCCTTGTAATTTGTGTGTGTGTGTGTGTGTGTGTGTGTGTGTGTCTGAGGAAGATTGGCACTGAGCTAACATCTGTTGCCATTCTTCCTCTTTTTCCTTGAGGGAGATTGTCCCTGAGCTAACATCTGTGCCAGTCTTATTCTGTTTTGTATGTGGTGCACCACCATAGAATGGCTTGAGGAGCAGTGTGTAGGATCTGAACCTGCAAACCCTGAGCCACCAAAGCAGAGCATGCGAAATTAACCACTATGCCACCATGCCAGCCTCCCTTCCTTGTAATTTTTATTTAATCAGTGAAATTTTAAAGTTATTTCAATGATTTTATATTCTTGATTGTATATTATAATCTTGATTATATGTTATAATCTAAATTTTCAGATAAATAATTTGTTTTAAAACAAAATAATAGTATAGTGTTTAACAGGTGAAAACAGAGAGATGCTTATATAAAAAAGAAAATTAGATCAAACTATGATTTTATAACTATTATTAATGTAGTTCATTGTTATAGACAGAATGGTAAAACGACAGATATTTATGATATTTAATCAGTAGATTTGAAGATACGTTTTCCTCAGAAAATTTTTCCTGTGCCAGCAAAGAGATATTTAAAAAAAATCTTAGTTCTTATTTCATTCATTATTTCTAGGAATAGCAATGTACCAAGAAAAGCTCTCACATACCATGTAATCATTTCCTTTCACACGTGATCCATCTTTCATAATAGAAAATTTTGGAGACTCAAGAAGAAAAATATCAAATACCTTCAGTTGAATTAATAAAAACAGTTACTGTGATGTCTCTGTTTCTTAATGCCAGTAAAGGAAACCTAATGGCAAAATTGAATGCTTTTAATAGCGTTCACTTTCTGATTCCTCCAACTCTTCAGTAAACGTCTTACAGAGATCAGGGGACATTCCACCTGCTATGCTTCATCTAAAGTGAGCACAGTGCCATCACGTGCTAAAATTTAATTTTCTCTTTGATCTACTTTGCAAGTTCACTTGCTTCTTTAAACACGCCTCAAGTAATCCACCTCTCTTCAGCCTAAGGATGAAATAGATGTGTCTATAGTAAGCTCACAGAAATTTGAAACGAAATCCAAGAACTTTTCACTTCTGAGATTCGTTCACCCCAATGTCATTGTAGTTCGTCTTCTGCGTATGTCGTTAATGTTTGCACAGATCCTATTGGTCGTGTTTCATGGAAAGTCAAATTATTCCTTTGGTACTTAACAAACTTAAAAAGTAGTGCGAGCAGAGTCTAGGAATGACTTCCATTAACGTTGAGAAGTGAATGTATTTACCACCTGGCAGGAATTGAATTGTATTAAGATAACGATCTGTGCCATTTCGCTGAGCTTGCTTTGTTGTTATTGTAAATCTTGGTTTTCTGTAATTTCTTTTTCCACCCTGGGCAATTTGAAGTTTGAGTTTTTGTACTATTGCAAAAGTATCTGTTATTTGGAAAAATATTTTTGTTTTTCTAATATAGTCAGTGTTTCTAACCATTGTGTCACAGTAAGAGGAGTCCCAGTAGGTAAAAAATGAATGATAGTAAAGCCTTCAGTTTTCTATAGTGGGCTTAAAGTAGATTTCCTTAGTGATGCTTCATTCATAGAAAATAGTTATCTACTTTGATGAAACTGTGGGTATGTTTGAAGATTTTTAAATTTTACATCAGAGCATACTGACCCATTAGCTCCACTAATTAGGCTGAAATCTGATGTGCATGTACTCTAAGGACTATGCTCTTGAGTCACTCACCTGCTTTTACATTTCACTAACCATTTAAATTGTCCTTCTCAACTAAGGTGACTAAAACCCAGCAAGTTACTCCAATAATACTCTGATGCAAAAAAGAAGGGCTGCTTTTCAAACCATACATGATTCTTCATGCATGAATGTTACTTTTGCAGCCAATATTGCTGTTGATGATTTTTAAATTTCTTTCTTTGCATGTTGATTGAACATGCTTCTGCTAGTTCTAGACAGACTTAACAGTACTAGTTTTTCATAGCAGCCAAGTTTATTTTATCTTTTTTATTGGAGGACTGACCATACTTTACCAATTTTGAGTTATTTGAAAATTGTTAAACCTATAGTTGACCATGTACAAGGATGCTGATTAAATCTAATGAATCTATGTGATGCTTGACTTGATATTTGATGTCCCTTTTTTAAGATTCTATTGTTCAGTACTAAGTTTGTAATAACTGGTCGTTCACCTTAATTCTAGAGTCATTGTTGTTCATTCTTTTAACAATAGTGTGACTATAAGGAGTGGAAAAAGTTTTGCACTTACATTCCAAATTTTTTCAACTAATATTTTGTTGGAATTTGTGTTGAGAAGAATTCTGAGGTTGCATTTGAACTTAGCAGAAAAAAATTAAGATCAATTAGTGATTTTACTATGGCTCTGTAACTGGAAGCATGGTAGGACTTTTGCTGCATAGCTGCCTAGCACTGGACTAAGTGAGTGTTCCTAATTTTTTGAAACCAGATATCACAGTAAGAAGTAGATTTTACATCATGACCCAGCATATGCGCGCATGTGCGCACGCACACACACACACACACACACGCACGCACTTGTACTAGGCTGAATAACGCCCCCCCCCCCAAAGATGCCCACATCTTAATCCTGGAACCTGTAAAGATGTTACCTTACATGGTGAAAGAGACTTTGCAGATATAATTAAGTTAAGGATCTTGAGATGGAGAGAATATGCTGAATATCTGAGTGGGCCCAGTGTAATCACAAATGTCCTAATAAGGGGAAGGTAAGGGGATCAGAGTTCGGAAATAGTAGCTGTAAGGATGGATTGAGGAGATGTGAAGATGGAAGCAGAGGTTGGAGGAATATGCTTTAAAGATGAAAGAAGGAACTATGAGCCAAGGAGTGCAAGCAGCCTCTAGAAACTGGAAAAGGCAGGAAAATATTTCTTCTCTGAAGTCTCCAGAAGGAATGCAGTGCCGATGGCACATTGATTTAAACTTGGGACCTCAAAAACTGCAAGGGAAGAAATTTGTATCATTTTAAGCCACTACGTCTGTGGTAATGTGTTACAGCAGCAACAGAAAACAAATACAATAACACAGAATTGAAGCAAAACTTTTATTGAAGGATATTACTAGAGGTGTGTGTATATGTATGTATGTATATCCTTGTCAAATTTACTGGATGGCATGCTCTTTCGTACTATTATTCTATTGTATTTCGTTCTAGTTCACTTTTTAAAGTGTAATTAAAACCAATAAATTGATGTCACTTACTGGTAATGGGTTTTGACCTGCAGTTTGACAAAACAGTGGTCCAAGAGCTACTTTAAAAACATATGTCTAAATTTGTTTTCTCGTTTTTTCTTTTTGTTATAAATCTTACTGAATTTTAAGATTTGCTGTAAACATTTAATCGTAGATCCATAAGCTCTTTTAAAAATAGCACGTTTCCCCCCCGATTTGTAATTCTTAGCATTTAGTATTTCTGCCTAGAAAAGTGGACTTTCAAAGTTGCATTTCTCATTTGCAAACACATCTGCTGTAAACGTACATATTCTGAATTGGGTCATTAGGTCTAAATGATGTATTTACTTATTAAAAATAGTTTAAAGTATTAATTTGCACAGAAGCAATCCTATACAATGACTAGTGTTGAACAAATGATCATGAGCCTTATAATCACAGGCCAGATATTTTAATCGGAATTAAAAACTACTTCCTTTCTGGGTGTTTTAGTTCTTTCTAGCTTTTGTTTCCATTTTACCTCTGTTACAACTTAGATTTACATCAGCTGTTCACTTAGGCTTAGCAATAATTTTATTGATGCTTTTCTTGTTCTTGTCTTTTATTAATGGGAAAATAACTTATTCAGTGTCCTTTGGTTTCCAGCATAACATAAAGAATATCTAATCTTTAATCTTGTTTTAGGTTTTAATAATGAAGATCTAACGTTTTCTATTTTATTAGTATAGCGTTTTTGTCAAATAGACACCACAGTGAGCTGATGGGCAGAAAAAAACTCTAAAAAGAAAATATAGCTTTTCATGATTTAATAGGTATATTATTTTTAACTGACTTTAAAATTCAGTTTGTTCTAGTATTACCAAAACCTTCTTGGGCTGATGATTTATTATCTGATTTGAGTTGGTTAACTGAAGTTGATGCAATATAAGGGATAATAAAAAGTATTTATAGGGGTTGGGGTTAAGTTCACACATTCTGCTTTGGTGGCCCCGGTTTTGCCGGTTCACATCCTGGGTGCGGAGCTAGGCACAGCTTGTCAAGCCATGCTGTGGCAGGTATCCCACATATAACATAGAGGAATGTGGGCACGGATGTTAGCTCAGGGCCAGTCTTGCTCAGCAAAAAGAGGAGGATTAGCAGCAGATGTTAGCTCAGGGCTAATCTTCCTCAAAAATAAATTGTAATTTTAAGCATGTGAGAGACCAATTGTGAGATTTAATAGGGGTGGTTCCTTTGGATTTATAAATGCAACGTGTGCCTATAGTATATAAAGGAAAGACGTATAGTGAAAGCATCTTTAAGTTATATCAACACTGTTGCTCATAAGAATGTTGCTTGGCCATATTTTAATTTATAAAAGAGGTTCCACACATACGTATTAACATAACAAATGTCACTTTCAGTAACTATGCAAATTTAATTGGGATCTTTCTTTATGAGATTGCTTGTTTGCTAATACAGAAAGAAAATAGTGCATTTCTGAAAGCACTTGAACAAAGTCACTTAAGACTGTTTCTATTTGGCTGAGAGTTGATTTTGATGTAATGGAAAAGTTCACTGGAAATTGGTGGCAAGACATCTATCCTAATGTAAATGAATCAGGTCACTTTTTTGGTCTTGTTTATTTTAGTTTGTTTTTTTTTTAAATTAATGAATACTTTCAAACTCTTCTGTAATTTACCTTATTGCAAGAAAGAATTTTAGCAGTGTAAATGCATAAATGTAAGAAGTTCAGAAACAAAACAAAATGAGAAGATGTAGTCAAAGAAACATAGATTTTGGAAATAAGACTGGGCCTAAAGCTGGTAAGAACAGTTAAAAAATAAATATGTACTCATGTATGTTTATATCTCTCCATATAACATAGTTATACTTAGATGAACATAAAGTAATGAATTTCAGTTGAATTTGCAGTAGGAAAGGTCAAGAGGAGTCTAAAAGTGTCTGTTATATCCTGTAGTCTATAGATCAATTTCAAATGGACCTAATTTTTATTTCTTTTAGAAACAAGGTGGCCTGTCTAATTCTTTGCATGGCTTTTGAAAGCACAAGAAAAAAGAAAAGACACACAAACAAAATATATTTTAAAAAATATGCCAGAAAGAAGACCAAAACAGTGTTTCCTGAAACTTCTGTAGGTGAAATTTGGTTTAATATCATGACCTCAAAAAAGAAAGGTCAATGAAGAAACTAGTTTTCCATTCTGGGAGAGAAACCCCCCTGTCAGATTTCTTATATTTGGCCCACTTAGTTTTCTTTTCGTAGGATGAAGAATAAACTAAATATTATTTAAAACAAAAATAAACATCCTGTGACAAAAAATATATATATTTTTGCTAGAGGGAATTGGATGTCTTCCAGAAACTTTGACTAGAATCTTTCAGAAGTATAAGAAATAGTAACAATATATTATGGGTAAAACTTTTTCAATGAAGTATGATTACAAAATAGTTGATTGAAATACTTATTCACTGAATTAATTCTATTACTTTTCACTCTAAAATTGCCTTAATTAAACCACCTTAATGACTTTTAATTTCACTCACGGTCTTTCACAATGCTTCAAAGTTTTCAATGACGCTAACCCATTTAGGTTTTGAATTTCACTAAATATATTGAAGAAAAAATATGTTTAGTTTCTGGGACCACTGTGTGCACAATAATTAAACTGTTTGATGTTAATTTATACCTATAATTCAGTTTTAAAATTAATTATGGTTACTGTATCTCCAAACTGTTTGAGTTACTTTGCCAAACATTGTAAACCAAATATATTGATTCTGGTGGATTTTAGGCCCCAACCTGTGTGTCCAAAGCATTTTTCTTGGAGATTTTTGGAACACCTCGGACTTTCTGAATGTGCTATAGTCATGTGTCTCCTCTGTAATACTGTGAGTGTCTTGTGGAAGGATGTTCTTCTTCTTTGCAGTATGGCAACTGAATGTCGTTGGAGCTTAGGAAAAAAACGTGTAAGCTGGGCTGGGGGGTACTTGGAGTCCTTGAGAGCACATTCTCTAGTCGCTAATATATGACGCCTCTCATTACACCCCAAAGAGCTTTACTGAAGATTAGGAGGATCCATAGCCAGTTTAACCTTCAAAGTGCTGATTTAATGGATTGGTGTTAAATTGGAAGAAGTTCCTAAATGAAGGAAGATAATTTTGTTTGTAGATTTAGATGGGAATGTGAATATCATGTTCACCAAATTTGCAAGAGAGGGAACTTGGAGAGAAATGTTTGGGACAAAAATGTATAGATAAACTTGAATAAAATGGGCTGCATTTGACTGATTCCTTCAGTTAAAATTTGTTTTGTTTTGTTTTTTGCTGAGGAAGATTCGCCCTGAGCTAGCATCTGTTACCAATATTCCTATTTTTCTATGTGAGTCGCCATAACAGGATAGCCACTGAGAGACAAGTGGCGTAGGTCTGCACCAGGGAACTGAACCTGGGCCACCGAAGCAGGGCACACTGAAGTTTACCACTGGGCAGCCAGGGCTGGCCCTGATTAAGAATTTTAACAGCTAATTTCAAAATGTCAATGATGTTACTTACAAGCATTCAGCAATGCATGTGAGATAGTTCTAGAGGTCTCCGTTGATTAGAAGTTAGAGAGGGGTCAAGGGTGGGACACCTATCTTAGCTGGCATTTTTGTACCTTTTTGCCCAGAACCAATAAGATGATTATTTTCTCTCTGCTGTGATAAAATAATACTGAAAAAAAATGTAGATAGTTTTAAAAGCTACACTTTAGGAGGAATGTTAGCAAACTAGAATTCATGAGAATGAGAGTCCCGGGATAGTGACAAGTGCAAAAACATTGTTTAACTCATAGAAATATTTTAGCTTAAAAATATACATGTGTGTGTTTATTTATTTAATGATTAAAAGACTATCCTAATGAGGAAATGCTAAAGGTCTGTGTGACTCAAGAGAGCAAAAATAGCAGCAGATAAAAGCTTAAAGTTCTAGATTTCAACTCGATTTAGAGAACTAAATTGGTGCCCTGAATTGGAATAAGTTGGTTTTTCGCAGGGAAAGCATTTTTATTTTTCTGTCTACTAACCATTCTTTGATATAATAAAATTCAAAGTATAAAATTAACACCTAGTTTTCAAATAAGAAGCCTTAGAAAAAAGAAAAGTTTTTAACAAATGATTATAAAGACAGTTAGGAATATAGGTACAGATAGATAACTGGTGGGGAGGAGGGTGGTGAGTCAACTTAAAAGCAGACAGATGCAGTATTTCATAAACTGCCTGCTGACTTTTTTTCTCTGAAACATGGTACTAATTAACATTACCCTCCCCACATATCCCTCGCTAGATTGCAGAATTACAGTCAATTCCTCAGTGACGACTACAGGGCCCCCAATCAGATTCCTCATAACTCTTGTATCTTAGACCATGGGCATTCCTTGAACATCTGCCTAATGAATCTCGGAAGAAGCTTTCACTGTTCCTGACACAAAAGGATGATTTCCTGCCTCTGGGTCTTTGCTGGTGATTAAGGCTGACCACCTCATTCATTCTCCAACCCTGAACACTTTTGAGAGTGAAAGAAGGTACTATTAATTATTGAGTGAAGACAAGGGTGTAAACCAGACTCCTGAAGCAAAGAGATTAATGAGATAACATTCATGATATTCTTTCTTCTTGACCCACTTCCTTCTTATTTTCAACTCTCAGCCATCCTTCAAAGCCCAGCTGAACCAACACCTCATCGATAAGGCTTTGTAGGTTATGAAAGTAGACATTAAATGTGTTGAAAAGTGAAGCAAAAATAGTCACTTCTAGTCTGAAGTACTGTTTTGTTGTGTTTTGAAATGTTATATTACCAATTTTATCACTTGAAAACTGAAAAATTATTGCTATTCTAACCTTCAAGTTTATTCACCTTTTGCAGTATATCCAGCTACTTTCACAGAATGAGGGACAAAGCCTCCCCTCCCCCAAAGAGACACCATAAACTTATCCACTTCAAAACATCTCTCTTGTTTTTCTTGCCTAATTTCTCTGGGCAAGACCTCCACTACTATATGTTGAATAGGAGTGGCAAGAGTGGACACCCTTGTTCTGTTCCTGTTCTCAGAGAGATGGCTTTCAGTTTTTCACCTTTAACTATGATGTTGGCTGTGAGTTTGTCATATATGGCCTTTAATCTGTTGAGGTGCTTTCCTTCTGTATCCATTTTATTGAGAGTTTTTATTATAAATGGATGTAGGATCTTGCCAAGTGCTTTCTCTTTGTCTATTGAGATGATCATGTGGTTTTTATTACTCATTTTGTTAATGCGGTATATCACATTTATTGATTTGCAGGTATTGAACCATCCCTCTGTCCCTGGTATAAATCCCACTTGATCATGGTGTATGATCTTTTTAATGTATTGCTGTATTCGATTTGCCAGTGTTTTGTTGAGAATTTTCATCTATGTTCATCAGTGGTATTGGCCTGTAATTTTCCTTCTTTGTGTTGTCCTTGTCTGGCTTTGGTATCAGGGTGATGTTGGCCTCATATAATGCGTTAGGAATTGTTGTGTCTCTTTCAATATTTTGGAATAGTTTGAAAAAGATAGGTATGAAGACTTCTTAGGATGTCTGTTAGAATTCTCCAGAGAAGCCCTCTGGTCCTGGATTTTAGTTGTTTGGTAGGTTTTTGATTACTCTTTCAATATCTTCACTTGTGATTGTTCTATTCAGAGTCTCTATTTCTACTTGATTCAGTTTTGTGAGGTTGTATGAGTCTAACAATTTATCCATTTTTTCTAGATTGTCCAATTTGTTGGTATTTAATTTTTCATAGTATTCCCTTATAATGCTTTGTATTTCTGTGGTATCCATTGTAATTTCTCCTCTTTCATTTCTAATTTTATTTTTTTGAGCTTTCTCTCTTTTTTCTTAGTGAGTCTGGCTAAGAGTTTGTCAATTTTGTTTATCTTCTCAAAGAACTTACCTCTTTGTTTCATTGATACTTTCTACTTTTTTTTGTTTGTTTCAATTTCATTTATTTTTGCTCTAATTTTTATTATTTCCCTCCTTCTGCTGAATTTGGGCTTTGTTTTTTCTGATTTTCCTAATTCTGTTGGGTGTAGTTTAAGGTTGCTTATTTGAGATTTTTCTTGTTTGTTAAGGTGGTCCTGTATTGCTATGAATTTCCCTCTTAGGAGCATTTTTGCTGCATCCCATATGAGTTAATATGGTGTATTTTCATTCTCTTTTGTCTCCAGATATTTTTTGATTTCTCCTTTGATTTCTTCAATGATCCATTGGTTGTTCAGTAGCATTTTGTTTAGTCTCCACGTGTTTGTCATTTTCACAGCTTTTTTCTTGCAGTTGATTTCTAGTTTCATACTATTATGGTTGAAAAAGGTGCTTGATATGATTTCAATCTTCTTAAATTTATTGAGGCTTGCCTTGTTCCCCAACATATGGTCTATCCTTGAGAATATTCCATGTGCATTTGAGAAGAATGTGTATTCTGCTGTTTGTGGATCGAGTGTTCTATATATATCCATTAAGTCCATCTGGTCTAGCTTTTCATTAAATCCACTATTTCCTTGTTGGCTTTCTATCTATATGATCTGTCCATTGATGTAAGAGGTGTTAAAGTCCCTTACTATTATTGTGTTGTTGTTAGTATCTCCTTTTAGGTTTGTTAATAGTTGCTTTATGTACTTTGGTCTCCTGTGTTGGGTGCATAGATGTTTATGTGTCATATCTTCTTGGTTGAGTGTCCCTTTTATCATTGGATACTGTCCTTCTTTGTCTCTAATTGCTTCTTTTATCTTGAAACCTACTTTGTTTGATATAAGTATGGTAACACCTGCCTTATTTTGTTTGCCATTGGGTTGAAGTATCATCTTCCATCCCTTCACTCTAAGTCTGAGTTTACCTTTAGAGCTGAGATGTGTTTCCTGGAGGCAGCATGTTGTTGAGTCTTATTTTTTAATCCATCCAACGACTCTGTGTCTTTTGATTGGATTCAATCCATTTACTTTTAGAGTGATTATTGATATATGAGGGCTTAATGCTGTCATTTTATCACTCATTTTCTGGTTTTTCTGCCTTTGCCTTGTTTCTTGTCCCATGTATTTCAGACTACCAACTCAGTTTGGTAGTTCTCTATAATTTTTTTTTTAGTTTTCTCTTTATTTATCATTTGTGTCTCTGTTCTGGTTATTTGTCTAGTTGTTACCATGAGATGTGTATTAAAAAAATATCGTAGATGCAATAGTCCATTTTCTGATATCCTCATATTTCCTGAGACTAACCAATTCCATCCATTTCCTCTTCCCCTTCATAGTTATTATTGTCATAACTTTTTCTGTGTTTTGTTGTGACTTTGTGGTTAAAATGGCTAGATTATATTTACTTTTGTGGTTTCCTCACCTTTATCTTTAATGTTATAATTGTTCTCTAACCTGTTCTGATAGCTACAAATTTCTGATATTTGTCTGCCTATCTATCTCCTTACTCAAGGCTTTGTAACTCCTTTCTTTTTTTTTTTTTTCAGGTATGAGGGCCTTCTTGAACATTTCTTGTTGGGGGCACAGTCTTGTGGCAATGAACTCCCTTAGCTTTTGTTTATCTGGGAAGGTTTTTATTTGTCCATCATATCTGAAGGATATTTTCCCTGGATAGAGTATTCTTGGCTGAATGGTTCTGCCTTTCAGATTTTTGAATATATTATTTGACCCTCTCCTAGCCTGTAAGATTTCTGCTGAGAAATCCACTGAAAGCCTGATAGGGGTTCATTTGTAAGTTATTTTCTTCTGCCTTACTGCCCTTAAGATTTTCATTGACTTTTTCCAGCTTTCTAGTATATGCCTTGGAGAACGTCTTTTAACATTGATATAGTTAGGAGATCTAATAGCTCCTTTCACTTGTATTTCTAGCTCCTTCACCAGCTTTGGAAAGTTCTTAGCTATTATTTCTTTGAACAAGCTTTCTGCTCCATTTTCCTTCTCCCCCTAGAATACATATAATCCTTATGTTGCTTTTCCTAATTAAGTTGAATATTTCTTGGAGAATTTCATTTTTTTTTTTGTCTTAGTTCTCTCTCCTCATATGAAGCATTTCTATATTTCCATCCTCCAAGCTGATAATTCTCTCCTCCATAATATCAGCTCTGTTATGCAGGAATTCCAGATTTTTCTTTATCTTACCCATTATGTTTTTCCTCTCCAACACTTCTGATTGGTTTTTCTTTATAGTTTCAGTCTCATTTTTGAAGAATTTCCTAGTTTTATTGAACTGTCTATCTTTATTTTTTGGTAACTTGTTGAGTTTTTTATGATAGCTCTTTTGAGTTCTCTGTGATTTAGATTATAAATTTTTGTGCCTTCAGGATTTATTTCTGTGTGTTTTTCATTTTCTTTCTGGTATGAAGTATTAAAATATTTTTTCATATTGTTTGATGGTATGGATTTGTGCCTCCACATAATGATAATCTTTGGTCATAGCTTCCACCTGCTGCCACTGAGTGGGTTCAAGAGCTGTGTATTCTGAACCCACCATGACCCTGCCTCGCTTGCTTACTGCTGCTGCTTTTCTATTATATGCTCAGGTGCTCTGGCCAACTGACTGAGATGGAGTGCCGGTAGGGGCAGGGGCACTTTCTTTTGCCTTTGCAATCCTTGGGGTGTTCTCACTCTGCCCTCACTATATGCTCTTCTGGGGTGCTTGCTTGATGAAGACACCTCCACAATAGCTTAGGCACCTCTGTGTGGGGCTTTCCCCCAGGCTATGAGAGAACTTGGAGATTGAAGGTGTTCCTTCAGGGGGCCACCCCTCCCCTCTCTCCTCTCAGAGCCATGTGCAGTTCTGGGGTTACAGCCATTCAGGAGGGAGAGGAGATCCTCTTACTTCCTTCCACTTCCTGCGAGGTCCAGCACCTCCACCTTCAGATGTATGGCTGCATGGGTCTCTCAGATGTCAGTAAGTGTTGTGTGAATGTCCACTGTTGGTATACGAATGTTCTTTTCATTGTATCTTAAGGGGGAGAGTCTAAAGGAAGAGCTCATTCTACCATGATGCGGATGTCACTCTCCCATCTCTTTTATTTTTAAATCTTTACCATCGTCTAGAAAGCCCTGTATTGGTTGTCTACATTTTCTAGTTCAGACCTCATTTGCCTCCACTTTATACTTTATTCTTTATGCTCAAGCCACGTTGGCTTTCTTTCTGTTCCTCAAAAATGTTTCTCCCTGAAGACGTCTTCTCTATTTCTTTACTTTGTCTGCAATGCTACTCCCTCCTGCCCGCCCTGCTCCCACCTTCCTACTCTCCCTCTGTCTCTGTGCAGTCAAGCACCTTCTCATTACTCAGCATTGAGATCAGAGGAGCCCTCCTGACCACCCTATCTGAGTAGTACTCTATCTCTCCTGGGTCCTCCTCCACTTCTCTTTTGTTTCTTTTATTGCACTTATGGTGTGACATATATCTCTATATATAAATTTTACATCTTATTATTTGCCTCCTTCCACCAGATTGTAAGCTCAGTGGGTAGGTTGACCTTGGTTACTGCTGTGTCTCTGCATTGGACCAATGCTCCTAAGGTGGAGGGCCTCAGTAAACATTGCTGAGTGAATACATATGCCTAGGAATTAATTCTCATAACTGTTCTTCTGATCTCTGTCACTTACCAAAATTTATTATGTTTAGATGCCTTATGCCTCCATGTAAACAAAGAGCTCTCTGAGGTCAGGATCTACCCCCAAAACTCAGCACAGAGTCTTCACAAGAAGGTGCATTTTAAATATTTATTACTTAAATTAACATATATGTTAGTGACTATTTAGAGCAGAACCACCCATGTAATCTTTCCAGACACTTATTTTTTAGAAAAATCCAGTTGTTTCAAAAGACAAATGTTAGAGGATTCTTAAATGAGTGTTTAGATTTCCTCTTACCAGTCAGCCTCTGGAATAAAAGTAATCGACTCTTGATCCATGCTGGCCCTGAGAGTTGTTCTTTTAAAGATGAATTTTCTCCCAATGCCTACTTTCATCCCACATGGGGTCTTTAAGACTGGGGTGGCCATACGCTTGGATTGCTCCTCTTTGCAGAAATCCTCCCTTGAGAATTAAAGGCCTTGTTAGAATTCCTGTGACTGTTGAGAGCAGAGAACTTGTAACTTATCTGGTCCTTTTGATTTAGCTCACTAAAGAGAGTTGCTTGTGCCAGAAAAGCCATTGCATTCCTTCCAGCTGGTTCCTCTAACAGCTGACAGTGATGTAAACAGCAAAATACCCTGTGGGTCAGAATCCAGCCTCAGGCTTGACTGTACTTATTTTTATGATATGGGATAAGATATGGTTATCAATTGTGGGCTTGACAGTTGTCATTGAACCAAATGTTTGAGTCAGTCCATTTTCTAAAATTTTGTCTGGCTTATTCAAAGAATTCTTCATTTCCTTAAAAGTTGTAATGCAGGTAATATTAACATATTATGAAATTTAAATATATTATAAGTGAGAAAAATCCCTAGCAGAGTTCCAGCACATGTGGATAGTCAATATACATTCGTTTTTTGGGTTTTTTTTCCCCCCCCCACAAAGACTTAATTTAACAATATTAGCACCGGGGCAAGAGAAATGAGTACATATGCTCACTTCAAAAAACCTTATTTATATTTTTCTGTAGTTGGAGCTGTGGAGGGCAGTCGCAGCCCCCCTGTCCTTGACCTGTGTTCTCTGGATACATTCACCATTGCTGACTGCCACCACCACAGGCATGCTTGCTGTTGGGCTAGCTGTGGAAGGGAGCAGGCTGTGCTGAGAAGAGATTGGATTAAAATCTTGCAGAAGATTAATATGTTTATAGCCATCCTCTAACTATAAGTTATAAAGAACAAACATTAGTTCTTTAAACTATTGTGATTCCACTTTTCCCTTCTGTTTATACAGCATGCAAAGATGCTTGTTGCCCTGGGGTAAAGAGTGAGTCTTGACCCCATTTAAATATAGGTGAGTGGTGATGAAAGATTTTCAGATGATACCATGAAAATTACACTTGTCAGGGCTACTTAGGGAGAAGTTTCTCTCCTGGCAAAGATACTTTCTGGTTGATGTGAGGCAAGATGTGCACCAACAAATATGAAGTGTCGTGAGGAATCCTTAACTCCTCTCTCCATCCTCTTCCTTACACTTTTTCCAAAAAAGTTAGTTTCACAGACTTTAAAAAAAAAATTTTGCAAACGGGCTTTCCACACCCAAGAGACATTTTTCCTAGCTTTAGTGTCATATGCCCAAGTTCAGATTCCTGGTAAACAGTGATCTTGAAACCTAATTACTGAAGGGCACAAGGGCACCCTCCCTCCAGTGTGCTCTACCTCTCACATGTTTCAGGCGTCTCTGGTGCTGGGTTTGTGTTTTCCAACACTGATAGGACATTCAGTAAGTCTATAAAAACAAAGTAGAGATGAACTTGTCAGAAAAAAATGTGCTTATAAAATTAGCATTCACTTATTACGACCCTAGTCTTTCCAGTGTAATTGATTTCTTTGAAAACAGAAGCATATTCTCACTCCCCCCATCCTTTTGTCAAATGTATAAGAAAAACTTTCCTCTTAGACATGATCAAATATATTTTTGCTAAAACAGAGTCAAGGATGGAAGGGAAAAAATCATGTGGTAAGACATTACAATATCTAAATGATCAAATTCCTATGCCCCCATCCCCCAGAAACTATTTATTTATTATCCAAGCAACAGAAAGAAATCAGTTTGATTAAAACAATTAATATAAAAGTATGTAGAGATTATACATCTTATTAAGATGTAGATATTATCTAAGAAGCATCATTTAAGTATACTCCGCCCTAATCCACCCCTCATCACACACACACACGATACCTACAGAAAAACATCCTCCAAGTTTGAGAGGGCCCATGGGACCAAATATTCTGATGGAGGATACGATCCATATTAGTAATATAATACCAAACATTTATAATATGTTGTTATTCAGAAGATATTACATTTAAGAGTCTATGGAGCAATCACTTCTGCATTGCTCCCTGTGTGGAGTCTAGATTAATATATTTGACCTGAACCTTGCAAGAAGAACAAAGGGCCACAGGGGTTTGAAACAGGGTGATAATTTCAGAGAAAGGTGAGGATTTTCTAGTGATTGGGAAATAGTGTCTGCCAAAGGGATGTCAGAAGATGAAACTGGTCAGCTAAGCCAGTGACAGATTAAAAAGGTCTACAATGCCATGTTGAAATTGTTGAATTTTAGGTAAATAGGATGTCAGTGGAGGCTTGTCAGCAGGAACTAATATGATCTTTTTTTCAGAAAGGTAAAAGTGGCAACAATATATGTTCTTCTACTCATGACATTTGTTGACCTTGAGTCCCTGCTGTAAATCTGGATCCTCTCTCACACTGATGCCAGGTGGATTCTGAGCAGTGGTTAGCCACTTTATAGGTCCTAATGGTGTTTGCTTCTCTGTCTGTTTGCTTGATGAACAGCATAATGCATTTGTTCAAAGGAAAGCCTTCCACATCATATCTTCATGGGCCAAATTGACCTGTCTGCTGCCATGGCGCACACAGCGGGCAGCGTCTCTACACATCCATGGGAACTTCTGCAGTGGCTTTTGAGACCTTGTTGTTTTGTCGTCTCCTCTCTCTGGCTGTAGTCTCTCCATTTCAGCACCCTGGGTCAGGGCTGGTTTGGGATCCTATTACTGTCTCCTCTGCACACGTGTCTGGTTGCACAAGATGTCCTCCCCAGGATCAATACTCCACCTCTGCATTTTCCTTCAGAACCAGGCACTTGGCTGTGGCTCCCTGAGCCTGGGATTCACTCGTGTTTGCTTTCCCATTATTGGCTGGCAGTGATGACTTGCCCTCTCATCATCATGAGGCTCAGAAGCAATTCTGGCAATATTCATTGGGTTAAAGGTGACTTAACTGAGGTCCCCTTACCCGGCTCACTGGTTGTCTTCACTTCCTAGTTGGTTCAGAGGCTCCTTTTCAGCACACCTTTCTTCCTGGGCCCTATTCCAAATTCAAAAGATGTCTATCTCAGGCTTCATAAGTCTTTTCGTCCTCGAGGTCGCCTCTTCTTGAAATGGAAAACAAGATAACAGGTACTGTGGGAATGAGCATGCTGAGTAGAGTGATTTATAAAATGCTTTCCGTCTTTACCCATGTTCTTGCCAAACATCTTGTGTTTTGCTTATTGCTTTAGTCAGCATGTATTCTGAACATTTTAAGTCCTCATTAATTCTAGTCTTCTTGGAAATAAGCCTTGTGTTTTTTTTTGTATTTGTGAAAAATTTTCAACAGACTTAATTCCGGGTAGTCTAAACATTGTCTTAGCTTCCCTGGATCTATCCTCCATGTCTCTGATATTTCTTTCCTGATCTTTATCTATACATGTACTTTTCTTTGCATATAACCTTTCTAGACAAAAATTCTGATTTCAGTCGTCCTCTTCTTAATTTAATCTACTGAATTGTCTTGGTTTGAGTTTCCCTAGAAAAGACAGTGCAGCAAGATTTAGTTATGTGAAGTTTGTTTGGAAGGAGATCTCTGGGAACTCTGGTAAAGAAGTGAGGGAGAAAGGTAAGAAAATGCAGGAAACCTGTACAATGTGCATTCTCTAACACGTTCAACCTGTGAGCAACTGAAGCTTATTGCACTGGGGTACTATGAGAAAGGAGAATATGCAAGTTACCCCGTCTAAGGACTGAGCAGGCTGGGGTGTTTATAAGCCATCTCTCCCCTATCACTAGTTGAGAGCTGATCCTAGAGGGAGTCCATTCCCTGGCATTTCCTTCCTGGCATGTACAGGATTAGGTCAGTGCCTCATGGCCAGACCAAGCCCTCTGGCACAAAGACAAATAAATGTTAGTTGCATGAAGATAGTAAGGCAAGAGCATATGAGTAGGATATCAACAGCATGTTACTATATCTTTCAATGGGTATTGGGGAAATATAATTAAAAGCAAAATCTTTTCCCAGCCCAGAAATCCTTCCCACAAAGGTAGTAGAGAAAGAAGACACTTTATTATTGAATAAGCATTCAACCAGAACGTGATGGACGTCACTAGCAATCCACTAAGAGATAGCAAAGGCAGAAAGAAATCTCACTCTCTGATATAGCCAAGCAGATACAATGCATTAGATACTTGTTCTCAATGTAAACAATAACCTGTCCTCAAGTAACAGGTCTTGACAGCACCATTTGTCACAGAGTTCATCCTAACTTTACCTGATTATTGGGGTGACCATCTGTGTTAGCTAATTGGCTTCATCCAAGGGAAGACAGATGTCTCATATCTTTGTGATAGCAGATATTTGCAGCTTGGAGCAAAGCACCCACCAAAGTTAGGCTGCTGTGCTCCCACTGAGACTGGGACCCATCGGAGCAATCTATCTTGATGTTTACATCCCAAAGAGATAGCTTCCATGTCCGCAGGTTATAAAGCTGAGAAAAAGTCTGACTAGTCTTCAGAAGGATTTATAAGCATTTCAAAGAGAAGAGAACTTATAATCACAATTTTCTAAGGTAAGTGCTTTGAGACAAAGGAGGGAGGGAAATCTCTTTCCTTATTTTCAACAGGGAGAATTAAGCCTCTTATTTTTAATTGATATTTGTTCTTACTTTGGAAGTCATGTCTTTTAAAATCATAAAATTTTTGTGATTGCATTTTATCTCCTCAACTGCTTCCTAAAATGTGTTTATTCAAATGTTCATCTTTCTCTTCCTGCAATTCAATTGGCCTGTGTTCAAATGGCATGTGTTCAGATGTTCCGCCTGATTTTCCTGTCTATGGCTGTTAGTTTTGTGTGTTATTTTTATTTGTTGGTTTAGATACGGTTGTTGAAATCAAATAGTGATGAAGTCCTTTCAATAGTGAGTGGAAGACAGAGGATTCCTACCCTTTGGGCCTCTGGTTCTCCCAGCCTCAAAGGCAAGGCGTACTCAACCCACTTCTTGGTTTCTCAGCTTTTGAGGTCAGGGAGAACCATACACTCACGTGTCCTTCCCCCACCAAGTCCACAGATGTCTGAGTGCCAGGTTCTTCCCAGGGTCCACTCCCCTCTCTCTGTGTCTCGCCATTGAGCTCCAAGACTATTGTACAAGTGCTTTCACATTCCCATAACAGTTCCCTCTGCTGAACCCCAGCAAAGCCCATTTACATCCACTTGTATTTGGAAAAAAAGAGGCAAGAGAGGCATATTTAGATAATTTTGTTCCCAGATTGTTCTCTTCCCACAAAGTAAATATTTGGGGGTGTCTTAGTTACTAAGCAAACAACTTTTTAAATAAAATGTAATGGCACAAGTCTTCCATATGTTAATTCAGGAGGATGAATTAAATCTTCCTGAAGGTAGCGTTTGGTCAAGATGAATTACCTTCTTTTCCCTGAATAGTGAAATAGCCCCTTTATTGGATTAAGACTCTCTTTTCGTGTTTCAGACAACACCCTTTCATAGTTTGAGAAGTTAGACCATCTTTGGTGTAACCGAGAGTGTTTGACTTGATTGTCCTGAATTGAGGTTTATACCTTTTAGTAAACCTTCAGCTTCCAAACTCAAGCTTAAGGAATCTTGTTTGGCATTATCCACTTCTCTGCTTTCAAAATCCTGACCTCCTTTGTAAAATATCTTCCTTGGATTCATTGATGCTTCTGGTACTTCACCCTTTGAATCTAGATGTGTTGGATTGGGTGTGCAGCAGTGAAAAGATCCCCCTCCCATGGCCCACCATTTGGAGTAGTCTTGGTTCCAACCTGGAAGAGTTCCTGCCACATTCAATGCAAGAGAGCAGGGATTTGTAAGTGAAGGCAACAGAACCTAAAGACAGGTGCTCTTTAGGGTCAAGCCATCGCTTCTCTATCGTGTATTTATGTACATCCATTTGTATAAAAACGCTTTGTGTGGATAAACTTTGGAAAACTAATTTGTACTGACATAAAAGAGTTTTCACATATGTGTATTTAAAAGTGCTTTTAAATTGGTGATTCAGACAGATCCCATTCAGACCAAGGTATAAATAATAAATATGTGTTTATTTGAATTTCTTGATGGAGAAAGCTGTGCAGACAATAGATGTATTTATTTCTGAAGAGGTTTTATGTTAAATGAAAGTTCCCTGGGGCATTAAGAAGACAAAGCCTGCAAAAAGCACTCTAGCAAATTATAACTCTGAGGATAAAATATGACAACAATGATTGCTAAAGTGAAAACCAAAGTATAAAACTTGTGTGCACTTTGTATCATGTTCTTAACTTTTTTTAAAATTATTTAGTTTATTCCTGTCACTGAAAGAGCTGCTCCTGGGAAAATAATTGGGCTCTTTGAATACATTAATTCTTTTGGTTCATATATTGTTTTGTATATTATGAATCGTAGATATTTAACACAATAACAGTTAGCAATAGTCATATTTGATTGGTGCTTACAGTGTTATTTCTATCATCATGTTACAGTTGAGGTATTAGAAGCCCGAAACAGTGAGGTCACTTGCCCAAGTTTCCCAACTATTAAGGCGAAGAACTGAGATTTTAACCCTGGCCATCATCAACAGAACCTGGGCTGTTAACTACCGTGATATGTGGCTTTCAATGTTATATGGTCCATGTGACATACTGTAGACAATAAATTTATGATTCATTCGAAAGTTAAAATTCAGGAAAGTACAAGTGGCAATGTTAATTTTTCCTTATCTTTCTAAAACACTTGAGCCCTTTGGCTTAGAGTAATTTTCAAATATACTTTCTCTTAGAGTAAAGTTCTACATTTAAATTAACTTAATAATAAATAGCATCAAACTTATACACTCTTGGTTACATCAAAGCAACACTTAATCTGAAACTTTTTTAATTGTATTCTTTCAAGTGAATTCAATGTTCGTAATAAACATCTACTAACATAAGAGTGTGCCTTTGGAGTTGAGCAGAACAAATTTGAATCTCTTACATACTGGAAGGATGAACCCAAGCTATTTAGCTCCTTGGAGAGGAAACCTGTAACTTTTTCTGGGATTTTATAATGTGCTAGGCACTGTATTTGTGATTTACATACATTATCTCATTTCATCTCTTCATGGGAGATCTAGAGTTTCCTTGTTTTGTAGATTGAGAAACTAAATTTCAAAATACTTAGTAAGCTTTTTAAAATACTATAGATAATAAAAATCAGAGTAATAATTCAAATCTAGATCTCTCTGACTCGAAAAGATATTTTTCACTACACTCTGCTGTTTCCAACGCCCACCTAAGGGTTCTATGAAGATTAAATGACATAATGTGTATAAAATACACAGTAGCAGCCTCATTGTACATGCTTAAAGATTAACTTGAATAGTTGCCGTTTTGAATTTCCTAGCAATATATCTTAGACGATATTCTATTTGGAAAGTAGCATTTTCTAAAACTAAATTTCTAGGTAGGAGGGTGAGGATGCCTATGAAGTAAAGTCACATGGTAAGTCATGAAATTTTAAACCTATGAGAAACTTTAGATGTTGTCATTTCTAATGTTGTCTATTGTTTTTACTTTAGTGAGTTTGTAGAATAATATCCTCTTCCCTGGAGTTTTTATGCATAAACAGATCTAAGTTGGGCTGACATGGCTGAATGTTGGGGAGAATCCTCATTTTGCTCCAAGGTGGTCCATGAGCACTTTTCTGGAACCCTAGTGGCTCAATATAGCACCATTTGAAAATTACCTCTCGCAACCTCCTCTCCTTTTGCATATGGAGAAACTGAGGGCCACAAAAGCAATATCTGCCAGGGTTTGCAGTTGGTAGTGGAGCCCTGACCAGGAGAGCCATTACACTTGGCATCTTCTAAGTCCTAGTCCAAGGCACTTTCTGGACCCAAGGCTGCATAACAGTCTCTACAGGAAAGCACTGGTTGGTATTTGTTCATAGGATTTTTGAAATATTTGATCCTATACATAAAGAATAATACAAAATATTATTTCAGTCTCTAAGATGGTGGCAGTTGCTCCTAAAATATTACTATAAAGTTTTCAATCATTGGAATGTTTTCTCTGGACTCTACTTTAAAGGTTGCTAAGGCTGATTCCTCAGTGCAAAGAGTAAGCACTGTATTTATACAGCAACTGGTTCTCCTGAAATTGGATTACACACAATACACAATGCTCTTTTGGGTTACAAGCTTCTGTTGTTTTGTTAGTTACACAGGATGTGTTTGTGCTCATAATCACAGAAGAGGTACGTGATGTGGTGCAAACTGCAATTGCATAATTTTTTGATTACAAAGTAAATTATCACCCAACATGGGTATATACATATATATATATATGATCTATGCATTATTATTCATTTAATGGGAGACATACTGAATGTAGTAATAATTTGGAGACATTTTTCTTAAGCTAAAAAGAAAATCGTATTAGTAAATATAGTTCACTCCATTCCAAGGTCTCAGGACAATAAATGGTTGAGCATTTAACGAAAACTTTAGCACGACCAGTAGAGTAAGGATATGGTTTGATGACAGAAGAGAAATGCAGCATGGTTTCCACCTGTAAGTAATTTATTCAGCACGAACTTATTGAATACCTTCCCCATGTGGTATAAGATACGCTTGTATGTGCAGAATAATTTGAGGGATGAGAAAATGATGAAACATATGTATAAAGGTAAATCACGAAATAGAATGATGATGCTGTAATTGATCTAGGAACAACATTTTTTGGAAAAAAACCGTAACAGAGTTAATGTAACTACAGAAGCACTTTATGATCCAGTAAAATCTCTCGTAACCTACATGGCTTTCTCTGGAAGTTTTTTGATAATGGAAAAAAAGTTGTAAAGTGAATTATGAAATATAATAAAATACAATAACAATAACAAATACAACAGATATAAACAAGTTTGGGAACAAATACCACTGACTCCTGGTTTATAAAATGTAGGTGGTGAGAGCTCAAACAGGTAGATTATCTTGAACATTAACTCAGTATTTTATGGGGGAATAAATATTTGGTAAATCTAGTGAATCAGTTAAGTGGATGAGAGTAAAGACTACTTCTTCTGTAATTAGATATTTAAGAAAAGAAAACATGACATGTACATGACATTTTATGTATCCACTTAAATGAACACATAGGTGTTTAGAAAATGATGAGTAAGACATGAACTCAATTACTCAGGTGTTCTCTCTGCTGGTAGGGCTAATGGTGGGATGCCTTTCAGGAGATTCTGAAGGAAAAAAATACCAAAATCTGGAGTAGCACAAAAGAGGAATACATGATTACATCATATTATGAAGAATTTATAACATATTATAAAAAAAGATTGCCCAAAGTAGATGACTACTCTTCTTAATTTGACAAAATGGAAACATTCTCTTTCACTAGAATCCCACATTAGAGAGCACTGTATTTGTGTGTGTATGTGGGTGTGTAGGTGTGATTCCAAAGGGTCATTGCAAGTGGCAAATGATGACCACCATTGTGACTTCTAAGGATAGTAGGGTTAATTAATTGGTGTCCCCTTTATTTCATTGAGCTCCATAATAAGCTAGACATGTAAGCTTGAGAATTAGCATTAATAGCTAAATTACTCTGTTTAATAGAGGTGAACATAATTTGAAATTTCCTAAGAAATTCCAGGTGGATGAATGTAATACAAAAATTATAGACAGGAGAGAAAAAATTAAAATTGCGTAATGAAGTGGGGAAGGACCTGAGACAAGAGAATGAGGGTTTTTTGAGTTGTCTGTAATGAGATTATCAATGTGACCTCTTTGCTTTGTGCCCCCTTGATATTTTAAATGAAATCTGTGTCACCCATAAATGATTTTGAGAGTGGATCTTTTACAGTATTTTAAGAAAATTTGAGTTTTATATTAAAATTGGCATTTGGCAAATCCAGGGACCAAATACTGGACTCAAGACCAGAGCACAAGGGGACATCTGCTTCTGTGTCCTATTTTGGGGAATTTGTCTTGAATCATCTGAACTAAGATGAAATGCCCAGCTGTGAGCTGACTTTTGTCCCTACGCCAGAATAGAAACAGGTGCAGAGGGTCCTCACCCTCCTGCCCCTGCTGTTGGATGAACTGTGCAGGGGCATAGAGAATGGTCCTTCGTGAAACACACTTGTTTTAGGAATACAGCTTGGATATCCATGAGAAATTGTGCAAATGAATCTGAGCTCAACCTGGAAAACTTCGGATGAATGCCTTGTTTGGAACTGATGGTTGCAAAAAGAGAGTTAGGGATAAACAGTGTCATGTGACATCACTAGTATTTTGGGGGGAGTCTATCATAAAGTACAAGATGAGTGAGAACCTTCAAAATACCAGTACCGATGGGCACACAGCTACTAAGGAATCAGAACCTTTTGGGGAGGAGGAAGAAAATTCATGACAGTTGTTCTTGTGTATAAGGACCTGTAATCTACTGTAGCCTCCACTGGAGAGCACAGGGCTACAGGGAACTAAATACCAGGAAATTACTGGGAGACTGCTGGCAAGGTCTTCCAGAAACTAGAGACATCCATGGGGAAATCTGCATGTATAAAACGTTTACTTACACATAAGTACGTGTACCAGCAACATACCAATCATGATTAAGAACTTGACCTTTGATAAGAGCTTATGTGGATTCTAATCCAACTCCATGATTTATCATCTATGTAACTCTAGACAAGTTTCTCTCTCTGTGCCACAGTCCTCACATCAATAAAATGAGGGAAATAACATTATCTAGCTTAAGGTATAGTCGTGCTGATAAAATCAGTTAATCCATGGAAAGCATTTTGCATACCTGTGACTTAAGAGGAAATACCAAAATTAGGACTTCTATTTCATAAGCATTGTTATTCTAAAAAGAGACTTGAAGAAAATACGCTGAAAATGCTAACAGTATATTTTGAACTGTATGGTTGTTAATTTTTTTAAAAAGTATTTGTACTTTTGGGGGATTTTTTCAAGTTTTCTTCAGTGAACATGCTGTTTTGAATTATGAGAAAAATTTCCTAGTTGTCAACTTAATTCCAAATCAGAAACATTCTTTTGTAGAAGATAAAATGGAAATGATAATTCCTAAGAGAAAGTTTCTTTAAAAATCCTTTTAACAATACATGAATGCAATTCAAATTAGACTGTATTTACTGCCATGCTATTCTCTATAAAGTAACCAATAAAAACCAATGTTTTTACTTATATTTTACCTTCATGTATAACAATGGTAGAGTGTTTGGGGATATGTAAAACTCGGTTTGATATTCCCTAATGATTTTTTTAGAATCTCTTAGGTTTAGCAGCTAGTAATTTTATTTAAAATAATTAACTTATGATTCCTTTGTAAGAGCTGAACACACAAATCATTTTCTGAAGGTCAGTGGTTAAGGTAAATACCCTCAATGGAATAAATGTACCATCTTCATGGAAGATTAAATAATATCAACTGAGTGTGCAGGACTTTAAGAAGAATTTTGAATCAAGTCAAGCAGATTCACCTTCTAGCATGTGATCTTAAAGTCTTTTGATTTAACCTTTGTGCCTTTTTATGCCCCTTTATTAGCTGGAGATCCAATCTTCTGTAGTGTTAACTTTGCAACTATTCATTTCTATTTACACTCAAGATTTTTCTAGCATTTCTAATTTTCTTGATCTTTTTCTTTAATGTTGTTGCTATTTTGTCCTCGGTTCTATTGAGTGTAACCTTCCAGGGTGCTATGATCTTTGTTATAAAACATCCAAAAGATAATTGGGGAGAAATGTGAAAACACTACTGCTCCATTCATAATCAATTTATTAGATGATGCATTTATTGCAAAGATAAATATTTTCCCCAAATATATTTGGAACACTTGTTTAAGAAATACCTCAAGAGATTGTATTAAATTACTATAAATACACTTACTGGTGTCCAGGCACTTGTGCTGTTCAGGATGGCTGTGATGTCTGCCTATATTCAAATGGAACTTGGAGGTTTATGTTATAAATACAACTGGGGAGGGGATATAGTATTGTTTTTGGAAATAAAGTTTGGACATTCTGGCAGATACTGGCTAGCTATTCACCAAAATTAGACTCAATAATCAAGAGTCATTTTAACTAGCCCTGAATGAGGACTGAATGGCAAAGACAGCTCATTGTCACCCAGGATCCATTCTCACTTTTTTGTCTCATAAATGAAGCCCTCACATTTTAGATAGTCTCATGGCTACTCAGTCTGAGACCACATTCACAGCATCCATTGCATCCAAGGCCACCAGGTGACCATACTCTTGCCAAAGAGATGTGAGCAGAAATGATGTACAAAACCTCTGGTGTATTTCCTCAAAAAGAAGCTTTTTGCTGTCCACATCTTCTTTCTCTTTTCCATGTGATGGAATTCGGAAGTGTTGGTGGACAGCCTCCTTTATAACACACATGAGAACAGCATCCCTAAGGGCTTGAGTTCAGAGAGGAGAAACCAGAGTCCCTGCAGTGTGGAGAAGGACCCCCTGCTCTGCCACCTACAGCGTAGACTTTCACTTGAGAGGAAGATAACTCTTCTACTTGTTTGAGCCGCATTTATTTTTGTCTCTGTTGAAAAAGTCAAACATGATTTTAAACTACTACTTGAGAATATAGGAAATAATATTTATTATTATTATAGTAAATGTGTATCACATTTTTTAGTATATAAAATGTTCTTCAGTTTTCTCGAAACTCACAAATCCTGTGAGGTAAGTATTATTATCTTGATTTCACAGATGAAAAAAGCAAAGCTTGGGAAATTTTGCTTTGTCAAAAGTCAGTCCAATGAGTGAGTTCAACTATAACACATCTTTCAAGATAGAAAGTCTAGTTTTGAAATTAACCAGAAGTAGTTCACGATAGGTTCTGCTGTGTTAACTTTTCTTGTTTGAAGTCTTCATCAGTACTGTCACCTACCTTGCTGAGTCCTGGCTTGAATCCTGACTAACTCTTGGCCTCTAGGAAGTTGCTTTGTCTCTAAGGACCTTGGTTTCCTCATCTCCTTATATAAAGGATGATGCGGGTAGGGGTGCAAAGAAGCAAATGTGTTTTTAAATAGCAAGCTACAGTTATTCATGAACGTCAGCCTATTGGCTCAACTGCGGAGGTATATAATCAGGCTCATTTTGTTTGAGAACCTTTAAAATAAGTGTTACAATTCTTATTTGAATGCCACACCTCATAGTACACAGACCTTATAAAATCTGGCTAGCAAGTGGCCCTTAATTTTCAGCTGGAAATCAGGTTAGGAAGTATTGACAAGGGGGCAATATGAGGAAGCTTCTGGTTTAACTACCTGAGCAGTTATGTGCAAGTGACTCTGACCTCAGAGTTCACAGACAGCTTGCATCCTAGCAGAACCCAAAGAGGAAAGAAACGTTTACCACATCCTATGGGTACATTTGTTTAGCCATGCACTTCTTCTCCTCCCCAAACTGAGAATGGGCGCTAAGAAAAACCCTCTTGGGTAAAAGCTCCGAGTTAGAGATAGAAACTATGCTTAGGGAAGTGGAGAGAGGTTCCTCGGGCTGAGAGGTTTTGCTATTCAAGAGATTTGAGTAGGTGTGGGATGTACAGGAAGCAGAAACAGCTTCCCATCTCTTTCATGGATCCTTCATATGTTGAAATGATGGACTTTTCTTAGCAGATAAACATGCGCATTAGCATGGATCATATAGGTAACTCATATGAAGTCAATAGCAAATTTGCTTTCATTTATCTGGTTTAGGTCTTTCATGTCACTTTCCTAACTTAAGCCCTACATAAAAGCAAAAAATACTTTTTAATTTTTATCCTTTGAAATTTAGTGAAACAACTGCTAGTTTGTTGGGGAGGGATGTCAAGACAGGTAAAAAAGGTAAAGCATAATTAATGTTCTTTATGTTAATTTTAACCAAATTTTGCTTCCTTGAAATCCTAAAACAATGCAAACCTGGTTGCTAAATAAGCTGGGTGTGAATACCATTTTGCTGAAGCTACTTAAAGTCTTTTAACCTCAATTTCCTAATCTGAAATATGTGAGTGATGTGCAAGGTTATTGTGAGATTAGAGACAATATGTGTAAAATACCCAGTGCACATTAGCAAAGTATATGTATCATATGCTGGTTTGCTCTGTTCCTGTACTGAATTATTCAAGCTTCAATAATTGCTTGGGCACAGTACAATGGAAAATTTGATCTAATAGAAATCTCTTGTTGTTTAAGCAGAAGATAAGCAGCTCATACAGAATCAATACCAACATAATAGTTAGCCAACATCCCTTTCTATACTTCTCTTGACCAAAACAAGGCAGCAAATGATAGAGAAGATGTGGGTATGAAGCTCTATAATAATCTGAGCCAGGGAGAACATAGGCTGGGAGATAAGCCTTGGTTTTGCATACTTAGCTCAAGCCTTTCATGGCCAACAAGTAACCTTTCCTCCACTTCTCAAAAGTAGCTAGAAAGTCCTGGTTTTCTTAAAGAACAGTGATAATCTTTGGTTTATTATCTGCAGTTCTAAAATGTAGTGGTGTAGACTAAAGAGTTAATGGCATTTCTGTAACTTCTTTCCAAGGGCTTAGCATTTTCATTTAGCTGATTAAAATCTATTGTAGATACTAATTATGCCAGGGTTTTTTTTGTAAATCATTCAAACACTCAAAAATGATTTTTAAAATCTTTAAATGGCTTGTACCAGATTTTTATTTCTCAGAGGGTTTCTACTTACGGAAAATCTGCTTAGATTATGTCCTTTTGTCATATTCTTGGTAAGTGTTAAATCAATGCAAAATGAGTGGATTTGTATTTCTAAAAATAACCTCTTTCACAGGAAGAAGAACTAAGGAAGAGTGGGGAAGCCAAATATGCCCACTTGAGTGATGAACTTCATGTATTAATTGAAGTGTTTGCGCCACCTGGGGAAGCTTATTCACGTATGAGTCATGCATTGGAAGAGATTAAAAAATTCTTGGTTCCTGTAAGTGTTTTTCATTTTTTACAAAGATGTTCCTCATCAGTTTCTCTTAAAAAAAATGTGCTTTTGATCTTCACTGACTTTTTAGAAGGAAACTCATATTGCCAACTAATTATCTGTAGAGTTGATGTGAAAGTGACATAAAATAGGATACCAAAAACACTTAGCATGGGAGCTGGCACTTTGCCACATAGTGAGGGTTGACAGCAGTGTTTGTCTTCAGTACATTACATGCCATGCATCAGGTCATAGCCATGAAGAAGAAGACAATTAACACATAAACACAAATCCATAATTGAAGAGAATATCCTTCTCTTGTGTCTTAATCACTTGGTGGTTGACATGCATTATTGGCAAATTTTAATTAATAGAGAGAGCATTTGCAGGTATAGTGGGAGAAGAAAGAGATTAGATATGTAATGTTTGTAATAAGATGGTGATATTATTTGAAAATATCAAATGTATTTTTATGTAATAGTATTCCAGGTGCTGGCTCATTATAAAACATAATGTAAAATAATCAATATTAATAGAACCACACATTTGTTGATTATCAAGCAAAAATTGGAAAAATAAACTCATTGCACTATATGAGGGCAACAGAGAATGTTCATTTAGTAAAGCAACAAATTCAGGGTTACATATTGAGTAGAATTCCCTACCTATTTTCTAAGAAATAGAGGAAGGTTAAATGAATGAAGCTTTCCTAAAGGTTAACAATTTAGTATTCGAGGATAGGTCATTCAAATGGAATTCTTGCCATCAGGCTTAGAGCTGGGAATAAAATATTTAGAAGAGAATGCTGAGTAAAGTTTTCTGGAGTGCCTGGCCAGAAGTCTTCAGCAGGGAGAGAGAGAGTAGCTAAGATTAATCTGTGCAGTGAAGAAACACTGTAGATTTCTGAACTGAGCAATGACCTCAGAGGAAATGATGGATAAGATTCATTGATTGGCAGTGATTTTGAGAATGGGAAAAGAAAAACAAAACCAGAGAATTTCAGAATGTAAAAGCATTAAAATCTAGCCACATAGTCTATTTATAGGCCCAGTTTAAAATTTTCTGTCCAGGCAAGGTTAGAGAATAATCCCATACCACTCTGGTTCTTCCCTGACTTCGTATGCACATAGAATTTCAGCACAATTTATTATGTGCTGCTTATCTGAACACCTCCCTAAATAGATCCCATATGTCTTAAGAATGAAGATGCTACATTCTCTCTTCTTTTGCCTCTGACTTAGGCGCCTAGTGCTATTGGGTAAACAGTTTCGCTATATTTAGCTCAGACCAGACCTCTGGAGATATAGACAGTATAGAGAAAAGCTACCACTGCTTGTGTTACTAACTGTTTCATGACTGTAGACAAGACATTTAAATTCTCATAGCTTCAGCTTATTCATCTTTAAAAAGAAGATAGTTATAACTGACTGACCTCTGTCACAGTTATTGTGAATATTAAATGGGATGATGCATATGAAAGGATGTAGAAAATTATAAAGTGCCATGTAAATGGTTGCTTTTAATCCATTTTATATTGTAGATACATCGAATCTTGGAATGACGTTTTGAGGTGAAATATGTAAGATGAAACACTATTTTGTTGCTGTATGTATGTTGCAGCTTGGCTGTAGGTTAGGTTAACCCTCTTTTTCTATAAATGCCAATCATACATCTCGCTTAACTTCTTAGACCTCATAATACTTGTAATCATTTCATTTATATCTTCTCCACTGAAGTATATCCTTTATAAGGGCAAGAGCTAGCAGTCTCTCTCTTGTATTTCCATCATTTAGCATTGTGCCTGGCACAAGAAGTATTTATTTGACAGTCTGACTGATGGAATGGCTGATTAGGAGGTACCAGGAGTGATACAGAGAAATAAAATAGCTCTCTGCATCAGGTTTAGGGAATAATATCCTACAATAAACATGCGCTATATATAAGGATCCAGATGAAGACCAAAAATCTTACCTTGGCCAGTGTGACCTGTTCCTGCCTATCTCTGAGATTTTATCTCTGTGGGTCCAACTGCTCACTCACTGAGCTCCAGACATGCTGCCTTCTGTTCATCCAACACCCCAGGCTCACCCCTCACTAAGGGTCTGTGAAGATTCTTCTCCAAAATATTGGCAGGGCTATCTCCTTCTCATTTAGGTCTTGGCTTAAATGTCAGCATTGCTGGAAATTCTTCTCTGACCACATAGTCTGAAGTAGCTTCGCTACGTTTGTGCGGTCCTATTATACTTTGTTCGCTGTATCACTGGCCACCGTATGGAACATTGCAGTTCATCGTCCCATCATGCTGTTGCCCTCTCCACTTGTTTATTTCCCTCAAAGCTTTTGTCACCTTCAGATGTACTCTGTATTTTTTTCACTTATGTGTTTGTTGTTGATTTCCCTGCTAAAATATAAATGTCATGAGGGCAGAGACTATTGTCTAGTTTCTCTGCTTTATTCCCCCATTTTGGACTAGGCCAGGCACATAAGAAGCACTTAATAAATATTTTTTTCTATGAGTGAATAAGTGATTGAATGAATATTTAAAAAGTAAATAACTCTTCTGATATCTCTGAATGTTGTATTAGCAAATTTTGTGGTCAATGAAATTCCTTCTACTTGATAAATTTTTCCCATTTCCCTCACTTGCGTCAGCACCAAGCAAAAGATGGAATCTGTCTACTTCATCCGTCATGAGAACCATAAGGGACAAAAATGAACTCCAATTCTTTTTTTATTATATGAAATTACTTGGTGATCCAGGTTTCTTTGGACGTTTGATATTAAAGTCCACCGAAATGCTAACATGTTGGGACATGCACATTTACAAACAACATAAGTGAAGAATTACAGCCATTAAGAGACATGTTAGAACAACATAGAAAGCTGATGTAGACTAGGACTCTTGGGTTCCGCTGCATCTAATTCCTCTACAGAATGGAGTGTCTTTCCGTGGTTAGCACTTGTACTTTCCTCCCTTTTCTATATTCATCTGACTTGCCCTACGGCCAGGAGCTGTAATCCTATAAGACTGCCAACTTTAGAACATACAAATCCTCATGAAATGTCTGAATGCTGTAAGAAGTTGGCAAACAACACAGTTTCAGTACTTTGAAAGAATTATTCAAGACAAAAGACTTATTATTGCCCTGGGCAAAATTTTCATCCTGCTGGTCTCCATTCGGTCACTACAGTTTTTTATCAGGACAAGTACAGTGGCAAGTCAATAGAAGATCAATAAATGGAACTTTGCTAATTTTAAATCTCTAATGTTTTGAGCAGGTGCTATATTATTTTCCTTGTATTTGCTAATTTTTCTTACAAATACAGATGAGGAGTGTTAAATAATTTGACAAATAATGACAAAAGGGATATAAAATCCTAAACTAATGTATGTTTCTATAATGTTAGTGCCCTTCTCTTCCCTTTATAAGCTGCAAAGGGGTAAACAGATATGGTCAGTGTGATGGTTATGATACTCGTTTTCTTATAGACATCCTCATAGACCACGACTGCCACCTCTGGGAGTGCAGGGTATTCCTTGCACGTTGCTAGAGGGCGGCATTTACATTGTAGTTTGTGAATGGAACCCTCTGGTATCCCTAGGGTTTTTCCAACCCTAGTTAGCAGATTACTTTAAGATAATTACGCTATTTCATTTTCCTAAATTGGCTTTCACCTTCCATTAAGTTGAATTGGTAAGTTTTACTAATGCTTAATAATTAACTCATGATCAAAACAGAATACGTCTCATAATTAGAACTTAGAAAGCATTTGGCAAGATTCTCAGCAAGAGCAAGTTTATTCATCCTTTCATAAAAAAGATGGAAGAAGGGATTTCCACACAAACAGGAAATTAGATTTAGGTCAGAGATAACAAATAGATTACTATGTTACCTCCTCAAGAGTTAGTTATTGACAGAATTAAGAGATCCCAATACTCCTTTCTGCCAAGCCCTGTCATGGCCTCAGAATCTTTGCCAGCACAGTATGCTACACAACACTATCGTATTTTCAGAGCGGACGGAACTTGAAAAGTATTTTTCATGTCTGGCTTAAGTCTCCAATGATTATCTTTAGAGATTTGTGTCATTTAAAGAAAAGGCACATATATTTGTGTGTGTGTGGGTGGGGGGGGGTGCTGTGTGTCTGTATTCTCTCACCCATCTCATATATAAGACTTTAAATCAATTCAACAGAGAAAAAAATGCATCATGCTAGGTTTTTACTTCTTTTCTGCATTAGACTGGATCTATGCCTCGGTGAAAGCCATGGTTCTTGAAATGGGGCAATTACGGTGTTATATCATTTCCAGTTTGAGATATTGGAAACCTATATAGGAAACCTACCATGAGTCTGACTGTGGAGGAAAAGTGAAACCCTTTTCCTCTTTGTGGTAAAAGCAAATAGAGGACATTCTTGCCTTCTATTCTTCAAAGACTATAATCCTAGCTCTGAAATGGGAAAATGACACTGATTGCTAATTGCAATCATACAGGAAAGTAAGTAGATATAAAGAAAATAGAGAAGAAAGCTGGGTAATTTCAGTCTAGGAGATGGAAGAAGATCCAGACTTTCAGGCACTGAAAAATTGTCTATGAAGTTTTGTTTGACGATAAACATAAAAATGTGTCCCTGAAATTCATGCTATAATTTGATAAAAAATGAAAATTAGGTCAGAGTCATTTATGCAGGTGAATGTGTAGGGAAAACAATGTATTAGACAAAATCCCACCAGCCAGCAAAGCAACATTGATAAATGGCAAGACTGACAAGTGGGGAGTGGCAGCTACAGTTTGGCTGGCTGATGGCAGGAGTTCAGCATTTACAGCAACAGCATCCTACAGGCAAGAGAATGATGAGGTACAGAATTAAAAAATAAACTTCCATACAGAGCGAGAAACAGAATCCATAACCTGGGTATCATTCCTTCGTTGTTGTGGTTGGTGTCAAATTGTTGTCTAGAGTTTCCTTGGACCGCTGTCTTCAAAATCAATTAATTCCCTTTTCTTTCTTGTAATTAACCATGTTCTAACAGTGTGGTAGCTAATAGCACAAAGCCACATGTATTTACATAAGTATTGCTTGCCCAGAAATGTTCCTATATTGCTATAGCACTATGATCATATGCTGATTGTTTTGGGATGAATTTGTAATCATCTAATATTAAGGATTTTTTATCTGGCAAGTTGTAATAGATAATAGATGTGTATGACTTAGAACAGAACTAAAATCATTACTAGTTCTTAGAATAGGATGATAATTATTCTATATAATAATTATTATATAATTAGTTACAATAATGTTATTATTATTGGAACTTAAAGCCACTTTAGCCTTGCTAATTGATTGACATAACCTGGAAGACTGATAAAAGAAGCAGCGGATAACTATTTGAGTGTAATTTTTCTACAAACCCTAAGACAAGTATCTTCTTACTCCTCCTCTGTACAGATAATCACATGTTCACTATATGAGTCTCGGGTCAGGAAGTGATTGTCTGCTTTCTATCTTAGGAAACAATTTATCACTAATTATCTCTGGTCTTATTTGATGTCAGAATTGTGAATTCTCCAAGGCTACTCTTTTCGTGAACTTTTATTGCTTTTTAGATGCCCAGCATCATTCTTCCTTGATATCAGCACCTCGATTTCATCTTGATGAGTTACTTCTTCCCCATTAGCTGGCATTATAATCAAAAGAACTGCTTTTGCAGTTCCATATATAGTACTTAACATGAAAGCTTAGCAGCGTTTCTGAGAAGTTATCAGTGTTGTCAAAGATCTGTAGTCCCTAAGGATACAGGTTTGATCTTCAAGGCAAGAATCTCACCTGTTAACTTTATTGGATTCTAGTAAAAGGAAAGTCTTAGAGGATTTAATAGAAATTTTACTTTACATTGAAAACGTTTAGTAAATGCTAGTCCTCTGCTTGTACATAATAAATACATGCCAACACTGACCTGCAAATACTCTTATAGATGCAAGCAACTCAAAAAGAGTCATGATTATTGAAAAGAATTTGGTACCAAGGAATCAAGGAAGAAAAATAGCTCAATAATCAGAATCTGTTAAATAAAGTGTATAATTTTTAGCTGAGTAAATCATTTAAGTACGTAAAATAAATGGTACTAATTAATGCAAAGGGAAAGTTTTATTTCAATTCAGTTCAACAAATATTTCTGAGCATCAAATATATGCCGGCCACAGTTCTAAGAATTTGTATTACATCAGCCACTCCCCTTGTAGAATTTAAGAACCAGAAAACTATTTTCAAGATTTAAAAGATAAGAGTTATGGAGAAATATTTGAGAGATAATTGGAAATGAAAGACCGGATTGGATAATAAGGATGATATGGACAATAGTGGTGATAGACCAGACAACACTGATCAAAAAAAGTGTTATTTCTAGAGTCAAGAAAAACTAATGGCTGACTGAAAGACCACCACCACATAGGAAAGGTAGGGAGAAAGAAAGAGTGATGGGATGGGGGGGAGGGGAGCGCATGGGTGAGAAGAGTGAGAGAGTTACTTTTGATTAGTTTCTTGAAGGCGTTGATGACCCACAGTCAAAGATTCTATTTCATACTGAAATTTTTTTTAAAAAATAAATGCAACAAGAAAAACTTACAGAGAATAGCATTTTTAAAACTGGTTATTTTTGCAAAACTTTGTATTCCTGAAACGTATCTTCAACTTCTGTTCTAGGAGTTAGTTCTTACTTTTTAAACAGCTAATTTTGCAGCTACATAAGATACAACATAAGCTTATTTTGAATTCCCCTTCCTTGATTAACTGATCTCATTTTGCGACTCTGAAGCTCCTTTCATCAAGCTACAGTGGAAAATGTATTGATTCCTCCAGACAGTATTTATACTAGATATCCAGGGAACTTGGGAGAATCCCTATTCCTCCAAGAAATCTATCTTCTATCTCATCTCTAATCCTTGTTTTTTTGGTCCACTTCTCTGTTCCGCCCAGCCTCTCCACATAGTGTATAAAGGAATGCATATAAAACAGTTCCTTAAAATACAACTACAAATGGTGTACTGGATGGTCTGTACTCAGTATGGTACAAACAGAAATTGGTTTTATTTTTCTGTAACCATTGTCATTCTCCCTTTATTATTCATTACGAACAGCTTGAGCAAATCACGTAGCTTCCACTCATTCTCCTATAAGAAGAATCTTAATTTAGGTAATTTAGCTTTTAAACTCAGTTAGTTCCAATTTATGATTTCAATTTCCAATCCATTTCAAAGCTCCCCTCCTCCCCTAATTTACGGCTTAGGAAGTAGTAATGGGGAAAGAGTCATGTTCTACTCATTCATCTCCACCCTCCAGCTTCCAGTGCTCCCAGGGCTCTGTGGATGGTTGACAGGTGGGGTAAGAGGTGATAGGACATTGAAGAAAGATGGGCTATAAACCTGGTACTGTAATAATCTGGTGAGTTTGGTTGGTTGAAGTCTTATTTCAGACATTTTCCTCTGATGGGATATATGCATGATAGACTAGTGGAGTTGTTGCCAGTCCTCAAATAACTTTCCTCCCTTTCAGCTGAGTGATCTCTGGGAGGGGCTCAGGGTTCTCACAATGCAGTCCTTCCTCTCATTCATCTCTGGATGCTATTCCACCATCTCCCTGCTCTCAGTTTTGCAGGGAGCTTTGTCCTGTGTACCTAACTTGTTCTTTCTGTCTGAGAGCTTGTAAGATTGCTTTACCTTGTCCTTAGAGCTCAAGAATTTCACCAGGATATGCTCAGATTTGGCTTTTTTCTGATCAGCCCAGCCTGGAAATGGGTGAACTGTTTCAATTGGCAGCAGTGGGCCTTCCTTTCATGGAAATTCTCTACCTGTTATTTGTATATTTTCTTTGCTCTGTATTTTTCCTTTTTCTCCTTTTGTAACTCCTATTACGTATGGCAAGGCTCCTGGGTCTTTCTTCCAATTGTGTTTTTCTAACGATTTCCATCTCCTTATCATTTTGCTCCTGCCTTCCAGAGACATCTTCTCCAAGGTCTTCTAAGCCACAGGTTCAGGATTTAGCATTGACGATGTTCTTGCCCATTCCTTTAAATTGTTTAGGTGGAAATCATGTAGACATTGTGCTTTCTTTTTTGTTTCATTTCTTCAGAAAGTACTATAATCACATTAGATATTTCTTCTGTTTTTTTGGTTCCGGTTTATTTCTATCCTCTCCAGCACCTTTATTTCACTGGGCAGATTTTCTGATTGCTCTTCCTCTCTCTAGATACTCTTTTCTTTTTTTCTTTTTATCTTGGTTTAGGTCTGTTTTTTAGATACCTTTAGTGACATCAGTCCTCTGAAATGTTAGAAAGTAAAATTGACCAAAAAGGTAGAACTAGGCAGCCCACCAGAGACTTGGTGAGAACCTGAAAAATCTCTTCCTGTTCTCCAGTCTCCTTTTGCTTTCCCAGACTTGAGGGCTCACCCCTCTGGTCCGTCTTAGCCTCTTGCTGCCCAGGGACAATAGGCATACTCAGGCGGGTCTGTGGCAGCTTTCCATTTGGATGAAATATAGATCTTTGCAAGCCAAACTCTTTCCCAATAGCCAGTCCTCCATTACTATTCTGGGGCTTTCCAACACTGGGTTTTGTGTACTTAACCCACAGGTGATAAAGGCCTATAACAGTCAACTGTTTTACCCAGGCCTCTCAGAGAACTCAAGGCCTGACATGCACATAAGCTTCTGAGGACCCCAGCCTTTATTTCGCCCAAAATATGCTGGTATGTTAGAGTTGTCAAACAAAGAGAAAGAAGCTGAATTTAGGTCACCATCTTCCAAGAATTACTAAGATCTTACAGAGTTAATGTGTTCTCTTTCTATTTAACATGTGGAAGAAAGCATCCAAAGTACTTTATAGGCACCAGAGGTTTTACGTTTGAGCTCTATATATCATGTCATGCTTCTAAGACAAGTATTTTGTTTTGTAATAAATCAGAAATTACATATTTAAAATAAAATATTCCACAAGAGAAAAGGCACAGTATTCCATGAACATCTCCCTCTATAAAGACTAGATACACAGTTGTTTCCATATGTTTTTTTTGTTTGTTTGTTTGTTTTTGAGGAAGATTAGCCCTGAGCTAACATCTGCTGCCAATACTCCTCTTTTTGCTGAGGAAGACTTGCCCTGAGCTGACATACGTGCTCATCTTCCTCTACTTTATATGTGGGACGCCTGCCACAGCATGGCTTGACAGTCGGTGCCATGTCTGCACCCGGGACCTGAACCGGCGAAACCCAGGCTGCCAAAGCAGAACGTGCGCACTTAACCACTGCGCCACTGGGCCCGCCCCTCCATATGTTTTATACAGATGTTGTCAAGTTAATATGCACAAATACTAATGAAGTCCTTTCCCTAATGGTAGAAATATTATGATAAACCTATTTGGGAATTTGGAACATTCATGTACGTTATAAATCTCAATGACAATTCCTATTTGCCATTAATAGCTAATTCTGAGGGTAATAGTCATTTTAGTATATTTTTAAATAGGAAAATTAAAATGCTAATGGCTTCTTTCTACTCTCTTTGTTTACCTTTACCTGTAGATTTTTTTTTAAGGAAGGGACAGTGACATTTGTTTAGAATCTGACCGGCAAGGTATTCTGGTGGGTGGTGTATAGACATTACCTCTATTATCCTCAGAACAAGTCTGAGAAGGATGTATAACGCTTATTTTATAGATGAGGAGATTGAGGCTGAGCAAGTTTGTGTAGCTACAGAAGTAGCATAAGTAGCATCACATAGTGAAGCCTACATTCAAGCCCGTCGTTTTCTCACAATGGCTCATTGTTTTGATGGTAGGTAACAAAAGAAGAATAGAGTGTCTAAGATTTGGTCCAGTCAGACATCTGCATTTAACTACCAAGCTATTGATAGGTGACATAAGCTAGATTTGAATAAAACATAGAAAATACTACCCTCGCGTAATTTCATTTGGTATTTACCATTGGATGTTTGAGTTTCGAATTCTGTTTGGAGATAAATATGATAAATAGTTACCAGAAGATAATAATTTGCTGTTGTAAGAATACTGATATTACAGAGTGATTTTTTTAAAGTCTATCTGCAAATCCTGATGTTAGGCAGAGATTTCTCTTAATAATCATCTCCTTCCCTGTTTTGTTTTTAGTTTCTCTTAGTTTTTTACATGAAATGGCAAAAACAAGAGCAGAGGGGATCCAAGCTATTATAATTTAATTAATTAAAATATCTGGTGTTTGAGATTATACTCTGAGATGCACAGTGTAAAAATATAAAATTTTAATTAGCTTAAGGGAAATCCGGGGTGTTTTGTAATTTTTTGTTGTTGTTACTTCTAACATTAAGAAGAATGAGTATTTAGGTTCCTATGAGAATTATGAGGTTGTTTAAAATGTGTTTGGAAGAGAGTGAAAATATGCAGTCATTTTAACTACTTACCTCTTCACTGTGTTCATGCAAACGAGACACTTTTCTCCAATTCTCCAAATCAAGTCACATGAATTGAAATGTTGAATTATCGATGCATGATGGTGGTAATAGTACCATTTTTGATTAATCAATCACCAGGACTAAGGCACTAGATCTATGTAAGGAAAATCATCCCTTATGGTATATCTATTTACATAGTCAGTTGATATCAGTACTAAATAACTGATGGAACTGGTTCCTTTTCTGTATAAGCTTCTTTTGTGATTCTTGAAAACCTGTTTACTTTTAGATTGCTGCCATTTCTCTGATGTCCTTTGTTTCTTCCCTTTCTTCATTTTCTCTATTCTGAAGATTAGAATTTTAGGGCTTATAATATGGAAATTTAAGGTACTCTATTACAACAAGAATAATAGAATCTTAGAATTTTAAGAGACTCTATGTTGTTTCAAGCACATCTCTCATCTAAGAGTCCACATTCTCCGCTAGTATTTACCTTTGTTTAGGTCAAAATATATTTTGAGCCCACAGATTCTTGTAATAATTTCATCCTACCTTATTGGTCCTGTCTGTTAGCCAGGGCACACTGAAAGGATACGAAACACCATCTGGTATTAGCACAGTTCCCCAGGATGAGTTATATTTCATCATTTTCTGCCCTTCCCTTCTTTGTGCTAACTTCTTATTTGAGAAGTTTGAGAGCTTTAGAAAGACATGTTATGAGCAAGAATGGATATCAGAATCAGAGTGAGATTCTTTTAAAAGTGAAAGGAGGACCTCCTACAGGGAGAAGGTGGATACCTACTCTCCTTCTTAAACCCACAAACAGACAAGCTACAGCTGGGACAAGATGTCAGCTAAAATTAGTCCTCAGGCAAAATACAGACATCATCTTATCCCAGATACATTTTTAAATGTGAAACAGACCTAATGCGTAAGAAATGAATGAAAGACCCACTTTGTAAGAAATACTCTTTATTTAAAGAAGTGTACTGAATTATTAGGATTAACAATTAGCTAGTAAGTGCACAAGTTTGTGATAAAAGAAGAATAACCCTTTCTCTAAAACTTAGATGTTTTAACCAAAATATAGCAAACCACAGATCATACCTATAAGAATGACAATATCAACCTTAGCCTCTATGAGCAAAGATAGTCTTGTTTCCAAAAATGTTTTATTTAGATGCTGTGCTATCCTAGAATTAAATCCAGCCACTTCGTCAAAGAAAACATTTTCTATGTTAATGCTTTTATTCCCACACCTACATAGACACACTCATATAATTGTAGAACTGGAGGAATTTTAAGCTCAGAACAATTAACACATTTCCAAGGCAATTTAAATATTAATGGTTGAGAAGAAAAGACTTCAAAATACTTCATTTTTGCCAATCCCCTTAAGGATTTTCAGAGCCATGGAATTCCAAAGAAGGTAGTTTGAAAACCACTGCTGGAATCCAAGCCTTGTTTTACCAATGAGTGTACCAAAGGCCAGCATGGTTACCTGAACTGCCAAGGTCAGGCAGGAAAAAGAGGGATTAGTCAGATGCCTCCTCATCAAGGAAATTATCAAAATGTGAAGACCCAACTGCTATAAGATGTCTCCTACTCTATTGGAGAGGACTAAACAAGTCACTAGCAGGTGGCAATGGTTGTGTGGTTAGCATGAGGCTCCTCCATATTTAGAGCATCTTATATGCCTATTTCTTGTCACATGGACAACTCTGGACTTATTATCATTCAGTAAGCATTTGCCAATATTCTTATTAGTGGTAAAGCAGGTGTGGTTTTTCCTGCTCATTCTTAGTTAGTCGTTAATTCAATAATATCTTCGTAAGTCTATTTTACTTGGGGACTTCTTCCTTGATTTTACTTTCTTATTTTCATGGCACAAATGCATTCCACTGCTGGTGAAAGTGTTTTGCAGTTGTTTTAAACATAGGTAAGGAATGTGTGACAGAACTTTTACAGTAGGAATAGAAGCATTAAAATAACTCATGTTGAAATTATCCATTGCCAGGCACTCTAAGGAGTACTCTGTCATCTCTAACAGCAAGCTGATGCCTCCTTACATTATAGAATGTTCATTCTCACAGTTGGTAGTAATGGTTAATAGTGCAACGTATTAAAATATATTTAGAAAGTAGATTGTAGAAGGAAAAAAGCCACTGACACAATAATGAATATATGTCACTAGTCATTCTCAGGAATTAAAACAAAATGCTATTTGACATTACCATTCTGAAGCTTCAGAGTCCTTTTAGCTGGGTAACGAAGTTATAAATTTAACCAATATTCCACACACTGTGGAGAAGGTTGTTCTGTTTTAGTTAGACCCTTTCGGTTACAGTGAAAAGTGATTCATTCAGATTAGATTAGATCATAAAAGCATGTGTGGAGGGAAGGAGCATTATGTATATTTTATAAATAAATAGAGAGACTGGAGGCAGATTCCCATGGAAATCTTAAGAGCAGGACAGATAGTGATAGAGGGCTTCACAGAGAGCTGCCTCCTGGGTCCCCAGGGACAGCAGGGAATCTGAGAAGTATCTTCAACGTTAAATGACCCACGTCTCTCTGTGTCCCTGTTCACTTCTCAACTTCTGCCCCACCTCCGTCTTTAGCGATCACTCTTCCTGTCTTCCTCTCCTTCACAGCTTCTATTCACTCATGCTTTGTGACTCCTTGGAACGCTGCTTTACCACAAGAGCTCTTGCTCCCTCTCCCTCCTGGCCCTTTAGATCCCTCCTTTCAGCTGCAGCTCTCACTCTGCCCCCTGTTCTCATTCGGGTGTATCTCTGTGATTGCTGACTCAAGGCTTACAGCTTGGAAAATTGGCTTAAGTATCAAAGCACGTTCACGTAAATCTAACCATTTTCTGCCTCAAATTTCAGTGATATACTTGTATCACAAAGTATTTCTTTCTTCACTATTTTTCCTTCCCTCTTTCTTTTCTTTTCTTTCTTAAATTTCCATGGAGGCATTTATCTGTTTATTTCTTGTAAATATAGGGGAAAGAAATTCTACTCTAGTCTGATAATTTAAACATAGCACAATATTATAATTATAACTTCATATGTGGTGCTATATTTGTACGGCAACCTTTATCCTTGAACAGGATAATTTTTAAATTTTAAAAGAAAATAGCACAAATCCTATTTTCCTTTAAAATGTAGTCCAGTTAAAAATACCTAATTTTTACAGCTCTTACTTCGTAACCCTATCCCAACCATTTAATAAGTATGTATCAGGAATTGTTTGATAAATTGCCCAAATATATTCTTAATCTTTCTTAAATGAGCTTGATTTTTAGAAAATATAACTATATGAATGAAGAAATGTCTGATTATGCTACTATTTAGGGAAATATTTTCTTTAAATACAGAATAGAGAGAGATAGAAAGAAATGAAATGTCTGAACCAAGAATACTCACCTCATTTTAATGGTTTCATGGACTCTTAGGTTTCTCAGGATCCAGCTTCCAAAAAGATAAAGTCAGGGTTAGAATGGTGATGAGATACTCATGCAGCCAGAGACAATATTAAGATTTCAGAGGAAAAAAGATAAATATGTGACGTGATGGAAGTGTTAATTAACTCGATGGGGGGAATCATTTCACAATATACACATAAATCAAATCACCATGATGTACACTTTAAATATCTTAAAATTTTATTTGTCAAATATATCTCAATAAAGCTGGAAAAAAATAAACTATGTTATTTATAAGAGAAAAAAGAATTGGACTGTCACATCATATGACATCACAGGGACTTTGGCTTCTTAAGATGCTGTGTCATTGGTATTTTCTGTTACCAAGTAGATCACTGATCACTTTAAGGTCACTTTAGAATCAGATGAAACCACCAGATACTCTGCCCAGAAAAATACACAAAAGCCCAGGAGATTCTTATTCATAGATCCAGGATTGGGGGCCTCACAATAGAAGTGTGAAACTCTTAGCATGGGAAAAGGAAATACAAAAATGCATGACCAAAACTGCATTAAAATGCTGAATTTAGTCTATATTATAAAATTAAATGAACTATATTGAAAAGCACAGATTATTTTACCTCAAACTACCTGAAGATAATTATAGTAGAAAAGTAGGTTTTCTTACAGTTATCTTCTTAAATGAACGAATATTTTATCTTACGATGAGGTAATTTCACCACCAAACTGTAATTCATTACCTTTCCACATAATTCTCATTTCCAGATTTCATTTTTAAGCAGGATACAAATGCTATTTCAATTATAGTACATTTAGAATGTATTTCATCCAGAGATTTCTTTTCCACCAATAGCAATCATAAGACTTTGTCTGATTGAGCAGGAATAAGATTCTATACATGCTGAATAAATATGAAGCTTTACTGTCTATTGCCAACTGACCCTAAACTTATTATCCAAGTAAGAAAATCAGGAAATGTAGCTCATTATAAAAAGTGTACACAAGGATGAAAAAACTTGACTAAGGTTTGTCTATTACATTTTAGATTAATTTGTTGCAGTCGCTCAAACTTCCACTTCCAATTGAAGTGATTCTCAAAACGTTATCCATCAAAATGCCTTAACATCTTCTGAAATAGAAAAGCCTTACCCCAGTTCAGAATATCCATGTCTATAAATTGTACCAATTATTTATTTCTGATTCTTTGGGAATCAAAAATAATTGCATAATATTATAATGGAAGAAATGCTTCCATGTATTGGTGACCAGAGTGACTGTTTTTATCATGTCAGATTTTCCACTACCCCACGTGCAACCAATTGGAGAATAGCAACCCTCCCTTGTTTAGTATGCCCCATCTGTATGCATCAAACCTGGGGGTACAGGGGTAAAAAGTAACTGCAGGAAGTAATATGGCCCTGAAAACTAAGCATCTCTCCAATCCCACTTGACTTTTATCATGAGTGTAAATACTCAGAGAGAGGGAAACAACAGGGAACCTAATGTCTCCTGTCCTCCTCCCAGGCCGGGGTCTGGGCCACACCTGCCACCATCTGGAATCTGGGCCCTCTTGCCTCTTTTCACGGCCTTCAGGCTTCCACACCCATTAAGACTATGATTGATTGGGGGCAGATGCTTCAAGTGCCCTGTAACTGCCTGTTGGCACAGGGCAAGCCCTAAGCCCTCACAGAGGGGAATGGAAAAACCCTCTGAGCTCCTGTCACTGGATTTCAGCATTTTCCTTTTATTTTTTCCATCTCAACTGTAGGAAGCCAATATTGAACTCCTCTTTTCCAAACAGTAGCAAAACGTACCTTACCCTCCTCATCCAAGTGCTAGGATTAACAAATTCTCCACGATATACCTTGATATTCATGAATCACATGTATAATGCAATATGAAGTGAAATATTAAAATATCTAAATATTGCGAGGTATCCAGATGTTCACCCATGTGTAGCACAAAGTGAACACATATTTGACTAAAGATTTTTTTATCCTGTTGACAGACTCTATTTTTGCCTAAACACCTGTGTGGAAATCTGCTTTAAGTAGTTTTTTTTTGAAGCACATTTCTGCCACCGCTGTTGGACTCATTCATCTGTTATTTATGTTACAACTGGAATGTCAGAATCACTTGAAAGCTAGACTAAGACAATGATTGCTTAATTTATTTTTTTAGATGACTCAATGTCTGTAAATTACATTAGCTAATTAAATTTCTCAGAAGTTACTTTTAAAAAATTCAAAAGTCCAATCACAACATGTAATAATAGGCTGTTAATTTCAAGGAGGAAAAAAAGCTTATCTTTCAGAAATAGTAGATTTACTTGCAGAAATTAAAATTTGATTGATCAGTATGCTAGTGCAGATCTCATATGCTGGAGAAAAGTATGAACTGACAGTGGATGTGCTATTTGCACATGTGTTTATCTTCTTTTCTCCTTGACACCCAGCTCCCTGAAGTCAGAAATCAGAGCTAGATTGTCCTTGCCGAGCCCCCCGCTGGCGGCTACTGCTCATACACTGTGAGCCTCAATAAGTATTGATTGATGGAAGTGGCCTCCTCCAACGTGAAAAGGTTAAAAATGTTTAACTGAACTTGTGCGTTGTGAGAAATTATTCTGCAACAACAGCGTGTGTAATGTATAGATGATATGTATAGGTTTCTAAAGAGCAGCATTATCCCTCTATAGCACCAATATTGATGCAATGAATCATAATTGATAGATGTTTTAGGTTCCTCTTGACTTTTTTTTTTTAAAGATTTTATTTTTTCCTTTTTCTCCCCAAAGCTCCCCCGGTACATAGTTGTATATTCTTCGTTGTGGGTCCTTCTAGTTGTGGCATGTGGGACGCTGCCTCAGCTTGGTGTGATGAGCAGTGCCATGTCCGTGCCCAGGATTCGAACCAACGAAACACTGGGCCGCCTGCAGCGGAACGCGCGAACTTAACCATTCAGCCACGGGGCCAGCCCGGTTTCTCTTGATTTTTCAATAAGTGAATCCATGTGATAATGAAATGCAGTACAAGGAGGTTCAATATTTTTTATTGCAGGATATTTGGAAGAAAATGAGTACATTTATGGGTATATGGTCTATCTTTAGATATCATTACATTTCATAAAGTCAACTGGAAGACAGAATTCAAATTGGCCATACCATAGGGTACAGTAAGAGATTCCTAAAAGCTGTCTTTATTTGTGGAAAAACCCATATAGTTAGGTATAAAGGAAGAAACAAAATTTCCTCAGGCTTACTTTTTAATGTATTGCTAAGAAATCGTTATAAGTTATAGATCATACATGTGGTTGTCGAGAAGAAGCCTTTCACTTGGATTTATCAGGGCCCATATACAGGCTTTCACATCAAAATGTGGAGGTGGGGGGAACCTGTAAGATTCTGTGGGCTGTGTGCCCCAATCAGACTGCAATAGGGAACTTTCCTAATTTAGATTGGGTTAGAACATCATTTGCCAGAATATTCTATGAAACATTCATTCCGCGGTGGTCTGTGGGAAAAGAAAAAGGTAGAGGTTCCCTGTGGTCAATTGAGTTTGCAGAATGCTGCCTTCAGTGTTTCCTTCTTAGAGAGTCACAGTCCAAATTCTCATTTTAAAGGCTCTGAGAGGTCTTGAAGCAAAGAAGCTGAACTAACTTTTTAGCCCAGGAATTATCATGTTTATTTGGCCGAGTATCCCTTTGTTCAGAAAATTATCTTACTCATTCTCAACACACTTTTGAAAGTGTTGTATTAAATCTAGATGTTACCTTATGGAAAGTGAGTTCTTTAAACAATGATATTCACCTCATCCCGAAATGTCTGTATTTTTGAGTATTCTCTTAGATTACTAAAATGCCATTGTTCATGTTTTTATAACATATTATATAATACTAAATGCCATAATTTATAATTACCTTAAAGCCTGGCTTTATCTCATGCTCCGAACATAGTCTTAGGTAACCAAATTAGCATGAGATATTCTCTGCTTTTGCCTATATTTCACTGCACCAATGGCCCCTTGGAGCATGTGTACTGCCATGTTTCATTTCACTACTAAATAGTAACCAGCTCAAGTCTCCTGTTACCTTTGTGAGAAATAAGAGCAGAATGATTAACAAACATGCTCAGCATTGAAAGTCATTTCTCTTTAATCATACTTGCCTCCAAAAGAACAGACTTATTCACACATTTGATATGACATTTAAAATGTAAATTAGTTTCCCTTTTGATAAGCTAAAAATCTGGGCTTCCAGAGTCAATATTCTACACTGAGAACAGGGGGGATGTAGGTGGTGCATGTAGTTTGTATAAAATTGGCGTATTATTTTATGGTCACAACCTAGGAGTTACCTGGCTTAAATAACTGTCATTGCTATCTAATTTTTATCACAAAGCACAGATGAAAATTTCTAATGAAAACCATCATTTTTGGCATCTATCCTCCAAATTTATTTATCATAATTAATTTATTGATCATCCTCTAACTATTAAAAAAAAGAGCCCCCCAAATTTTGAACTTGTTTAATGTTGGGAAAATTAATGGATCCTTCATAATGTAGTAGTTGTACTTTTACTTAATTGAAAGAGAAAATTCATGTGCAAGTGTAGGTAAACGGACACCTTCCCAAAACCTTGACACCTCCCACAAAAAATCTGACCTCCTCAGGCTTGCAGTCCATAGACTGGGAACCATTGCAATGGAGCACAGAATGGGGCCACACACATCATTTTGACTATGTTAGAATGACAATTTCCTGAAAATAGTCTTGAGTAGGCCCCAGTTTCTGCCTCGTCACAAGCTGATGGAGATGCAAGGTCATGTTTCTTTCTACCAAGACACGCGTCCTACAGAGACCCCTTATTTATTTTTACTGCCATTTACCTTCCCTGCCAGCTCTTCTGTACATCAGTGATAACCCAAACTGGCCTTGTGTCCATCAATCCAAAGACCAGCTTTTTTGAATTTAACTGTAAACTTTCAAAGCATATGGTTATACCTTTGATTGGCAACACAATAGACCTGCCCTTCAGATCCTGCCAGAGATTATAAACTCAAAGCCTCAGCTGCCCGATTCCTATCAAAGCTTAGTTGTGAGACATAATGTTTATTGAAGATTTTCTATAAGATATGCTTGCCTTTAGATCATAAATAAATTCATGAATTACATTTCCTAGGGTGTTTTCCATGGATTAGAGGTCCTAGGAAGCTCTCTGCAAAGAAGAACACACACACACGCACACATGTATGTATGTACGTATATACATACACACACGTATATGTGTATGATCATATTGTCCTGTAGAATAATATTTTATAAGATAGCCCTGTAAAACGTGCTATCGTATTTATTCTATGGCCTCCACATAGTCTATTTTCAACACAGCAGCCAGCATGATCCGTTGTAAACGCCAGATAATATTAATCATATGCTCAAAGTCCAGCAGCGGCTCTCTGCTTCATCCTAAGTAAAAGTTAAAGAACTCACACTTACTTTCAAGACCCTACATGAGAGGCCCACCCTGCAGTTTCCCTTTGACCTTGTGTTCTGTAACTTCTCTCTGCTCCCTCTGCTGCAGCTGCTCTAAGCTCAGGCTTGCTGCCAGTTTAGGGCCTCCGAACAGGCTGTTCCTGCGTATGAAGCCCACTCCCCTTGATTCAGCGTTATAGATTTTGTCACCTTTTGCAAATCTTTGTTCAGACGTCATTTTCCCCAGTGAGTCCTTCCCAGAACCCTACTGGGAACTTCATTTTGCTTCCCCTGCCAGCACTCCTGATTCCTTACCCTGCTGTATTGTCTTAGCTTTTTAGACAACACTCATCACCTTCTAAACCACCAATATAATCTGCTTAATTATTAGGTCCATTTTTTACTGTTTGTTTCCCTCTGCTAAAATGTATGATCCAGTGATCCCTGTCTGTTTTGTTTACTGACTATCACCAGAGCTAAGAAAAATGCCTGGCTCATGGTAAGCGCTCAGTCAATAGGTGTCAGATGAATAAATGAATGAAGGTTTATTGTAGGGCTGTTGTCCCAGCATAATATAATGTCACCTTCTTGGGAACTCACGGGGAGAATTCCTCTCCAGTTTCGCTTTATCCATGACAATGCCCACTTCCACGTCATGGATTGACTTGAGTCCAGGCCAGGGGAGAAAGAAGAGAAAAAAGTAGTTAACTCACTACCAGTGTAGTGTTATTTCAGATTCTGCTCTTCCCCCTCAATCTGCAGGCTACCTCCAGTAACTGCTTCACGCGTTCATGGGGAGAAACAGTGTGCAGAGTGCTTACGCCATCTTACCTTGAACTGGAATCTCTTAATGTGTTTCTTCTACTCTATGCTTCATTAAGAGTAAGCCTTTTGGCTCGAAATTGCTCTCAAATGTATACAACTCTTGTCGTATGTAGAGGGAAGAAAATTGGTTGTTTTCATAGAGCAACTTTGTTAAAATGCTTAGAATAGTTTGTCTATAGCTGAATTTTGTTTTGTTTTGTTTTTTATGGAGACACTGCTTCTTGTTGAAATGCTGCAGATCTGACCTTTCATATTTATTTTATAAAACCCATCAGGGTTTGCTAGTCATGTTTTCATTGATCTGAGGTTCAATGTATCTATTGCTTCTGAATTATCCCACTTTGTTTGACCACAGCATTGTGGAAAACATCAAACCGCACATAATTGTGATTATTAATAATCGGTTAGTTGAGTATAAAAGCTCTTGCCCGCTTGAATGCAGTTTTTCCCTGTGTTGCTTTACAAATGAATGACAAAAGCATTTTAATATTCTGATTTGTAACTGTTCCAAAAACCAGTAGAGGGGATCAGTGCTTATGATCTTTTCAATATCCCGTAAACATGTGTGCTTTAATATTTTTTATAATAGTGAACCACAACCATTTTCCAAAGGTTCTACTGTTCTTTTTGTATTGTATTCTTTCAGAGCATGAAAATTATTCTGGTGCTTTTTTCAGGAAACATCAGGTCATAAAAATCTCAACTTTTTTAGTAAATATGTATTTAGTGTTTCTTTTTAAAAACACATATTCACTGGAAGTTTATCCAGATTATTTTGACTCTAAATTTGACTTATAATAAACAGTTAAACTGTTTTCAGAGTTATAAAGCTTGTCTCCAAGAATGTTGTCCAATATTATATGTCCAATGTATATATTAACAGATTCTTCCTCTGTAAATTAATATTTGTAGCATGAAATAACAGCTAGCAAATTAATGTAACCAGTTACTATTAATAATATTAGTGTGAATATATCCATCATTTTCCTAAAACATTAAAAGATATTAAAATGTTGATTGAGATTAGATTCTATCTGTGTGATTCAAAAAGGAAATAAAATATATTTTTATTATTTTGGAAATTTAATGACTTAATACCAAGAAATGGATTAAATTAGCCTTGTAAATGAACTGAAAGTGTGATTCTAAATTACAGATTTTTTGTCTTAAACCTGATATAGAATTTAGTTGGTATCTGCTGATTATTCTGGGCTATTGCAAAAGTTTTTGGATGAAGGCACCATCAATTCTTTTTGGAATTGGGTAGTTCTTTGTGAGCTGTTTCATATTAATAGAAAGACACAGGTCTAAAGAGACCAGGAGTAGAGGGAATGGAAGATATTCAGGGTTTATAGAAGTAAGGGCCACCTGTAGCCAGGGAAGATTACTAGATTAAAGGAAAGAGAGTAGGTGTGCTGAACCCAGGCAGGGAGCAGATTTCAGAGTATGGGAGATCAGCACAGACAAAATATACATTAACAGAGGGTCTAAGGTAGGGTGCCCAGAGGAAGAAGAGAGCGATGAAGCCAAGCCAGGTGCTTGAAGAATGCAGAGGAAACGCTTGGCAACACAGATTGAGAAATTAAACACTAATTCTAGTCTCTGTATTTCATTGACCAGACTTGATAGTGACATGGTGTTTTCTGAGCCAAGGGATCATTATGTTTGTTCTTTTTAAATGAAATTAGAACCAAGTCTTGTATCAATTGAAAATGGAAAATATAGACCTCGCTGGAATAAAGGAGCACAGAGGCAGGGAGTTAAGAAATTCCTGACAGTGGCATTAAACATATTTAATATTTTTTATAGAGCTAAGATTTACTTTTTTCTTAGAATTTTTCTATTAATATGGCAGCGTTGAATGCAGACTCGAGTTTTGTGGCAAATCTTTTTGCATTTTACTCAACTCATAACTGTCTTCATATTTTTGCCTGCACTTGGCAGGGTCTACTTTCTATTATATTTTATCTTTTATTCCTAGTCCTATTATATAATTAAGACTAGTAGAAGTATCAAGAAACTAAACTGTATGATCTCATGAAACCCTTAATTGACTTTCCTATTAACTTTTCCAATTTCCCCGCAGAAATTGTTTCTATCGATGTTTTAATTTCATGTGAGTCAAATGACAGGAAGTAAAGAGATTTCAGCAGATGGTTGCCACAAACTACATACTACATTTCAGAATTGGTCTACAAAACTCTGCAGCTTGCCAATGTGTGGTGGATCATTTTACTGCCTGTTAATGCCAAAAGAAATCTGGCTGAAATGTGTGTGTTTTTCCATTTAATTTATTCTCTGACTTTATTAAGAGCTACCAGACTTGATTTACTTGTGTCTGATGTAGCCATAAAATTTAAATTCAAGAAGTTTCACGAGTCAATGTTTCCCATTTGCATTAACTGAAATTTCATGACATCTAAGATTCAGTCTTTAAAGAAACTGCTGATAGCTTTAAATATAGCTTAAATATTCTCTTCAATAGGCAGTCTTTAAATGCAGGTAGTTGGAAACATTGGGAGTGATGTGGTAACTAAGAGTACTCCATTATATTTTTAACCCAAATCAACATTTCCATTCATCAAGGTCTCATACAATAACTCCCTGTGAAGTAGGGGGCAGTGTTATCTGCCAAGTGTAAGGGTAGAGAATGCTGGGTCAGAAGACTGGTGAGACATAAAAAACTTTTAAATTCTTGTGGACAATACGAGAGGCTAGACAAACCCTTAAAAGTTTGAAGAAGCAGATGCTGTTGGAGTGGCATCAGTTGGGTTAATCGTGGGCCCATTGATGTTGGACTGCATCTTTCTGTGGCACTGTCTTTCCCTCTAGCTGTCCACAGCAACCTGAGTTTGGATTCTAAAAAGAAGAGATTCTGGTTGACCTAGAGGTGCGTTTGTGTTGGGCGGGTTTGATGTGGGGACAAGAGCCAAGAAAATTGAAGGCATTGCCAAGGGCATGGTTTGAAGTATAGAACATGGGGTCAAATCTCAACAGAGGAGGGCGTAAAGACAGACAACAGGAAGAGCTACAATAAAGACAAGAAATTAGGTAGGATAGGGTATTATATTAAAAAAAGAATAAGTGCTGTAGAAGTAAAACTCCTAAGATGGAATAGGAGCACAGTTGGAAATAAGGATAGTGAGGCTTACATGGAATATTTAAGAGGTGAAGCAATTCCAGTTAATGCAAACTCAAGAGTACGACCATTAGTATGGGTCATTGAAGTGGGATAGAAGTAAATACACTATAGTGAGACGTAGGAAAAGGGATGAGATCTCCACATGGCTATTTGAAATCTTTTCTGTTAATGAATGGTTTGGTAGAATCAGCCAAACTTTAAAGTCACAAATGAATGAGGTTACATCTAAACAGCTTACGGACAACAGTATATGATGAAGGGTGGCCAAATGGCCAAATCATTAAGAGAGTGCAGGTGTTTTTTTTACCCACCAAACAGGAATTTAATCATTGGAAACAAAGTTGATGAGGATGAAGGAAAACTTCTCCTTTTTGTGACCCTGACAGATGCAAGATATACAGAAACAGCCTACACTAACTGGATTGCAGAGGAGGCAGAGCCAGGCTCTAGTTAAGAAAATGTGAATTATGTCCACCAAGAGACTGAGAATATAGGATATTTTGTTCTCTTGTATCTTTTGTGATACTATAGAAGTTGAGTACAGAGAATGGAGTGAAATGGTTTATATGTAAATAGGGAAGTCAGAGACATTATTAGGGCCTAGAACCATGAGAAATTTCTTCATGAGAGTGGAAGATAAAGGTAGATTATAGTAATGACAATGACGAAAAAAGCTAACAACTGTTGAATGCTTTCAGTTTGTAAGGTGCTGTTCTAATTCAGACCTCAAAACAATCAGAGGATGTATTAATGTTTTGAACTTTAAAATGGTGTTGAACTAAGGCACAGAGAGTTTTGGAAACTTTGGTCACACAGCTAATATGTGAAGAAGCCAGGAAGATTGGTGGAGCGGACCTTTGTTAGCAATCAAGAATGTAGGGATGTGTGGAGAATGGTGAATTTCCCTGGTCCCGTGTTTGTTTGCTTTTTAAAGCCTTATTAACCCCTGGCGGACCTTTCTCTGTGTATTTGTGAAGAGAATGGGAAGGGATTGGTGGAGTTCTGTGGTCTCTTTCCTGAGTGCTCACTGGGGCTCCGAGAGTGGCTGTAGTGGTTATCAGCCTGGAGAAGAAATAGAGGACGTACTGGTGGAAGGTCTATGAGATGACTAAGTAACAGCACCACGACTGTGGCCCATGAGATCAAGGAGACAGAAGAGACGAGATGTTTGGATTCCATTTGCATCATTGAATCTTATGATGTTTAGCAGTTTACACCCTATGATGTTGTCTAAACATGCTAGTTGATGTTCCACCGTAAGTCATTAACAGAGATTCATGAAAATCAGAATTCCATATACATGAAAAAAATTACATATACTGGTATGCTATGCTTTGAACATATGATAAGAGCGTGTTAAGAGTATGAACTCTAGAGCCAGACTGCCTGCATTCAAATCCTTTCTCCTTTGCTGCTATTTCTACCTATGGGCAAAGTTAACACTTTCATCATTGGTAAATTGAGGATAATTATAGTCCTGAGCTTCTGAGTATTTAGATAGGAGATTGGCACTTAAAAGCACTCAGTAAATGCTGTTGATTATTATTTACATTATTATATCTCTATCTATCTGTCATCTATCTATCTGTCCGTCCATCCATCCACACACAGACACACATATATGCGAATATACACACACCCATACACACATGCACGCACACACACACTCCTATGGGCTGAGTTCTCGGACTAAAATAAAAAGTAAGCACTGAAGACAGTGCCAGAACTCGGCAGGTGCTTCTGGAAACAATGACATACCACTGAAGCGTGTTTCTCAGTATTATGCCTGATGGCGCTCTGAGATGCCTGTGGAGTCTCCCTCTGCCAAAATATTTCTGTTACTATTTGACAGACCTTGATTTTGTGGCAACTTTGTCCTGATGTCTTGTTTATTCATTGTGGTGTTTCCGTTGCCATCTGTTTCCTTTCCTGGCCCGTTATTCCTCTGTCTGGAAACTTGCCATAGGTCTTCTTGAAGTTGGATGTTCACAGCTTTCCTTCCCCTCTGTTAGCTGCAGACTTCCCTGTGGCCTCTTGCTTGGGTTTTCTTTGCTTCTGGCCCATGCCCTTCCCTCACTCCTTCCGAGTCAGCCTCTCAATTCATTCAGTCTGAAGCTGCACTTGTATCTTCTAAGAAGGCAGAGAGGTCGTGGCGTACTTCTCTCCGAACTATCAGCAAAATTGTTTTGATTTCTGGAGCATGAGTGGGTCAGATGATTTTTGTTTTCCTATAGAAAAATGAATTTCACGGGCACAAAGAGAGCTCCATTTTTTACAATTTTATGGCTGAGGGCAGTACTAAATCATTGTAGTAGTCTGCTTTTCCAGTTGGTGGCTGAAGGGCATCATTGTCATCAGACACGAAAGCAGCTCTATGTCAGAATGCTAGCAATATTAAGTGAAATTCTGCACTTTCTGTCAAAACTGAGCTGGCATAACAAGGGCTTTCCTCTGACAACTTTAAGAATTGTAATGATGTTCCCAAATTTCCTTTTACCTTTTTCAGTTTAGATGGTGCTAAGTTGGCATGTATTAGTGCATGTACGGAGGAGGGATGGGGGCATTTGTGCAAATATTGCCATTCCAGTCTTTGTTTTTCTAATGCTTATCACTGTGTCTACCAAGGACTTACTATAATTTATAAAACCCACAGAATTCTTTGAAAAGTCACACTGGACAGGTCAGAGTCAGAATATTTAGAGTCTGAGTGTTTTCACTTAAGCCATGATCTCTTCATCTTTAAAATAGAAATGATAATAGCTTCCCTGCCTTTCCCTGGGCCATTGTGAACCTCCAGCTAACCAGTACATGTGAAAACCCTAGGTAAATATAAGATTTCATGTTTAATGAAATATATAACACATTTTGGGAATTTTCTAAGTTGGACCAGATATGAACAGTTTTTTTTAACTTTGAGTCAGTGCTATTATTGTATTCATGTTTTTTACAAGCACAACAAAAAAAGTAATTTCTAAAGTATATGTTTCAGAGTAGACATGATAACCATGTTGCTGTAATACAGCTCCCCTGAACAGTATGTGGATGGATAAGACAGCAGGATGATCACACAGGTGCTGTGAGTTGAAATGTGGCAAAATGATAGTAGGGAGACTGATGGATTTGTTTTGTTTAGATTTATTAATGACAGTTGCAAGTCGTGGCCATAGTTTGGGAACATGTGTAACACACTTAACATATTAGGCTGTGATAATCATTATACAAGATTCATAGTTCTGTTTCAAGAATTTATTGGTATCCAGGTGGAAACTGTGTTTGGTTTGAGGCAATGGTGTGTAGAGTAAGGGGGATGGATGTGAGTCGTAGATCATCTATGAACTTATAAAAAACATGTTTAAATGGTAATTATTACTTTTGATATCTTTAGTCCACTCAATGAATAGTCTTAAAGTCCAAACTGAGAAAATAAAAAGATTATCATGGCAAGAGGATAGGAAAAAGATGAGGTGGAAGATCCAGAAATGCTTTGTGATTCTGGTCTTCAGTATATTAACACCAAAGGCATTGTCCCTAGTTGTTACCTCACTGTGCTTCTGATTTGTGTGCCTCCAAGTTTGCCTTTTCCAAGTAGAGTTTTCGATTGAAAAGCTCTCCTAATCAACGCTCTAAAAATAATTGGTTTAATGGGGCTGGCTCGGTGGTGTAGCGGTTAAGTGCGCACATTCCACTTCAGCAGCCTAGGGTTCGTTGGTTCGGATCCTGGGTGCAGACATGGCACCACTTGGCAAAAGCCATGCTGTGGTAGGCGTCCCACATATAAACTTGAGGAAGATGGGCACGGATGTTAGCTCAGGGCCAGTCTTCCTCAGCAAAAGGAGGAGGATTGGCAGCAGTTAGCTCAGGGCTAATCTTCCTCAACAACAACAATAAATAATAATAATAATTGGTTTAAGTCATCACTCAAAAGTGAACAATGGGATGAAGTGCTCTGCTGTGTATTCTTATGATTAATTGTTAATAAAAATGAACTGGGAAATTTTTGTGGAGTCTTATGAATTTTGCCTTAGTCATAATCATCAAAAACATATGGTATCATTTATGGCAGTTACATCATTATTCTCCAGTGCATGGTATTGGGTATAATTACAGAATCCTGCTAAACAGAATTGTTCTAAGGAGTGGTTTTCTTTGATTGTACAGATAATGTTTTACTTCATTTTAGCAAGGCTATTTGAACTGCAAACACTATAATTATAAAACTTCTCTAATGTGTTTTTTGAACCTCTCTCTGATAGTATGCCAAAAAAAAGAATATTCCTCAGCAAGAGAGTGAGGGATTACTTATGCAGACTCTGATGTGATAAACACCTTTTATTCACTTCAGGTTAAATTGTGCATTTTAAACATGGCTGTAAATAGCTCTGTCAAGGTCACTTTATGGTTACTAACCCAAGACTGGTACATCCTGTAAAAGTGTTCGGTAATTTACACTGTATGCCGATTTTCTAATCCTGCCTTTGAATGTCTTAAAATACCTTCCTGTCAGGCTAATACATTTAAAGGACTGGATGAATGAGCAATCAAGACATATTAGCATGGCAGGATGTTGTACAGGTTCCTTATATTCTTGACCATTATGTTGGGAGACAAGTTTTCAAGCCTCTTCTTTTTTATTTTTTTATTTTTTTTTTTTTTAAAGATTTTATTTTTTCCTTTTTTCTCCCCAAAGCTCCCCCGGTACATAGTTGTGTATTCTTCGTTGTGAGTTCTTCTAGTTGTGGCATGTGGGACGCTGCCTCAGCGTGGTCTGATGAGCAGTGCCATGTCCGCACCCAGGATTCGAACTAACGAAACACTGGGCCGCCTGCAGCGGAGCGCGCGAACTTAACCACTCGGCCACGGGGCCAGCCCCCAAGCCTCTTCTTAAGATATGCTTGTGATAAAAAAAAAAAAAAATGTAGCAGAAATACTAGACTATTTCGAGTACAATGCTAATATAGAAAAAAAGTTAATTTTTAAAAAACTATAATGTGCTATTTTTCCCGTCAATTAAAATTGATTGGTAGATTGATAACTATATATTATCCCGTCATTCCTCACCCCAGTATTTTTTTATTGGGGTCTTATTGGGTTATAACATTGTGTAAATTTCAGGTGTTCAACACTATATTTCAGTTTCTGTATTGACTGCATCATGTTCACCACCAACAGTCCAGTTTTGATCCATCACCATACATATGTACCCGTTTACCCCTTATGCCCACCGACCACCCACTTCTCCAATGGGAAGCGCTAATCTATTCTCCTTATCTATGTGTTTGTTTATCTTCCATATATGAGGGAAATCATACAGTATTTGTCTCTCTCCATCTGACTTATTTCGCTCAACATGATACACTCAAGGTCCATCCATGTTGTTGCAAATGGCACAGTTTTGTCTTTTTCGTGGCTGGGTAGTATTCCATTGTATTTATACCACATCTTCTTTATCTACTCATCTGTTGATGGGCACTTGGTTTGCTCTCATGACTTGGTTATTGTGAATAATGCATCAATGAACATAGGGGTGCATATATCTTTTTGAGTTGTTGATTTCATGATAAACTTGTATTTGGATAAATACAAGTAGTGGGATAGCTGGATCATATGATATTCCTATTTAACTTTTTGAGAAATCTCATTCTGTTTTCCACAATGGCTGTACCAGTTTTCATTCCCACCAGCAGTGTATGAGGGTTCCCTTTCTCCATATCTTCCCCAGCACTTGTTATTTCTTGTCTTGTTATTTATAGCCATTCTGACAAGTATAAGATGGTATCTCATTGTTGTTTTGATTTGCATTTTCCTAATAATTAGTGATGTTGAACATCTTTTCGTGTGCCTGTTGGCCATCTGTATATCTTCTTTGGGAAAATGTCAGTACACATCCTCTGCCCATTTTTTAAAATGTCTATATTACCTAAAGCCATCCATAGATTCAATGCAATCCAAATCAAAATCCCAATGACATTCTTCATGGAAATAGAGCAAAGAATCCTAAAATTTATATGGAACGATGAGAGACCCCAAATAGCCAAAACAATCCTGAGAAAAAAGAACAAATCTGGAGATCACACTATCACATTCTCTGACTTCAAAATATACTACAAAGCTATAGTAATCAAAGCAGCATGGTACTGACAGAAAAACAGACACACAGATCAATGGAACAGTATTGAAAACTCATAAATAAAACCACACATTTGTGGACAACTAATATTTCACAAAGGAGCTAAGAGCATACAATGGAGAAAGGAAAATCTCTTCAATAAATGGTATTGGGAAAACTGGACAGCCACATGCAAAATAATGAAAGTAGACCATTATCTTACAACAGAAACAAAAATTAACTCAAAATGGATTAAAGACTTGAATGTAAGACCTGAAACCATAAAACTCCTGGAAGGAAATGTAAGCATTGCACTTTTTTTTTTTTTTAGTACAAATAACATTTAATAGTTTCCAGCACTTTCTTTTTTTCTTCTTCTTCTTTTTCTCCCCAAAGCCCCACAGTACGTAGTTGTATATTCTAGTTGCAGGTCCTTCTGGTTGTGCTATGTGGGATACTGCCTCAGCATGGCCCGATGAGCAGTGCCAGGTCCACGCCCAGGATCCAAACTAGCGAAACTCTGGGCCACCAAAGTGGAGCATGCAAACTTAACCCCTTGGCCACGGGGCCGGCCCCAGTGCACTTTTTAACATCAGTCGTAGCAGCATCTTTTCAAATACCATGTCTACTGGGGCAAGGGAAACAAAAGAAAAACTAAACAGATGGAACTATATCAGACTAAAAAGCTTCTACAAGCCAGAGGAAACCATCAACAAAACAAAAAGACAACCCACCAACTGGGAGAAAGTATTTGCACATCATATATCTGACAAGGGGTTAATTTCCAAAATATATAAAGAACTCATACAACTCACCCAGAAAAAAATGAACAATCTGACTCCCAATATTTTTGAGAGCCTGTTTAAAGTCATTTCAAAGCACTCTTCTCTAAAGGGATTAATTCTCTGTTTCCACATGGAGCCATTTGTCAATTTCAAGTCTACCTTTGTAGAGTATCAAAGACACTTTGTTTACAGGAATTGTAACTGTCTTAGAATGAAAAATCTACCCCCAATACAGGGGCATTGACATCAAACGAACTTTCTCTCTTACTCATTCTTGCCTATTTTTGCATGATGCTTACTGTTTTGTACTTTCATATAAAAGAACTATGGAACAAAGTACAAATAGCATGAATTTGCAACCAATCTCCCTGCCACCTCATGCCTCCTGGTTCTCTAGGGAGAACAATTGCAAAGGACATGGACAGCTTACCTCTCAGCATTTGTGTATGCCTATGATAATAGTTACTTCAGTCACCCCAAGTTTGTGCCTGGTAAATATTCCCTAATCATGAAAATAACATTAGATTTCCTCACTGTAAACATCACTAGAAATAATTTGAATGCATAGCATGTTTAAGCTTATGGCATATCCATAAACAGAGACCTACAATCACCCACAAAAATGACAGTGGAGCTCAGATTCCTCCCCTTCCATGAAGGGGAGTTTGACATTCAGTCTCATCTCAAGGAAATTCAACTTAAAGGAAATATTGCTTAATATCCTCAAGGGCTATCTTGTCTTACACATTCTAAGTCTTGTAAAGACAAATAATCCTACTCCAGGGAGTGCTATAAACCAAAAGTTAGCATAGTTGGAATAAATAAAGATAAGAGAATTTCATAGAAAATATATGCTTTCCAAACACTCAATGTGAAGTATATTAACACAGAATCCAGAATCACGTCCACATCATTGATTGATCAGAGAAACAGATGGTAGCTCTATCTATATGGGGGAAAAAAAAAGTTTAGGATTAAAAGAGTCTTGGAACATCTGGAATGTTAACTTTTAGTGAGCATTTCAACACTCTACTATCTTAATTCAGGAAATTCATTTCCTAGCATCTGTTTCAGAAGGAAGTTGGTGATATCAGTAGTCATTACTATACGATCATTTACACCAGAGTAATATATTGAATCTTCAGCATCAGCACTTACTGTTAAATAGCAAGCCATTCAACTCTTGGAGCTGTACTGTATCCAAGGGAAGAGAATTAAGATTCAACAAAATAAAATTTTCACACATAGAGTATTTTCCGACAGTATATCAGCTGTTATCCAATAAGCTTGCCAAACACAGCTACTCTCCAAGATATAGGAATTTTCAGTCATACAGCAGCCCACTTTCCTGTTGATTCTGTTATTAGGCTTTTTTTTTCTTTTTGAGAGAGAGAGGAATAACAACATTAAAAACAACCAGTGTATTTGATTCCTTTCAGAACTTTCAGCTGTGATAGAACACCATATTTTGGTTTTTAATAATGTGCTGATAAGCTTTCTGCTAACTCAGGAAAAGCATTTCATTTGTAACAATTAAACTAACTAAAGGTAATATTACCGATTTCTATTTCACGCTTAAAACATGAAGTAAAAGCATGGTAGGTAAAACACTTTATAGGTGTTTTTGCCTTTAGGAAGATATCTTTAAACTGGGAAACATTTACAGCTGAGAATATAAATACATCGTTGGGAGGATGAACTATTCTTTTAAAACTTAGTCTAAATGATTTTATATAAATACACAAAAACTATCTGACAATCTTGCCTGTAAAGAGAAATCTATAAATAGAATTACAATGTTAGTGTAAATGGAAATGGGTGCCATTTCAGTTATGGAACATACATAGAACTGCATAATTGTGACATATGACCTATAGCTTGCTAACAGACTGATCTCAACTTTCCTATTTGAGACGATGTCTTTTGCTAAGGGAAGTTATTCTATGTGTCTGCCTTAAAAAGGATGACATATATAGGGAAATAACACAGAAATATTAATCACTGTGACTTGTTAGGAAAATAGGGGACTAGTAAACCTCCCTTTCTCCTCCTCCTGAGTTGAAAACAGGTTGAGAATCAAATCACAGGTCAAAATACCACCAGCTTAATGTGAGGTAAATTGAGTGGTTTTAAATGTTTAGCCAAAAGAGCTTGATAATATCCCTCATTAAACAGAATTACCATGTATTTCCAAGGGCAGCGGGACCATCACTTACTTCCCCCAAGGAGTCTGCTCCTGGACATTTATAGTTTTGGAGAGATGAGAGTATCCTGCTGGAGGAAGGTTGGCTCTCAAAAGGGGCAAGGAAGAAAGGGCTGAGCCAAATGGTCTAGTTCCTTCTCACAAATTGGCTAAGTCACTGTGCCTGCCGTGATTGGATGAAGAGAGACAAGGAGTTTTTCTCTTGCTGTAGGATTTCCACACAGAAACCTGAAAAGTGGGGTGTCGGGGCTTTGCCACATTGTTTTTCTCACCACCACTAACACTAACACCACAACCACTGATTTGTAAGGGTTTGTGATGTATGAACTGCTTACATCAGTATTTCTAACTTAATCTTCACAATGACACCTTTGGCCAGAATTAGAGTCTCCACTTTACCAAAAAAAAAAAAAAAAAAAGAAGAAGAAGTTGGATGACAGAATTCAGGAAACTTGCTCAGAGATACATAGATGGCTGCATGTGCCAGACTCATCCCTTCTGTTCCTTAATTACCAGGGTGACACTTCTCTGACTTAAAGAAATGGCAATGAAATGGCAAAAGCATGTTTTTAACATCGACTAAGTTTTTCTTCAGCTAAAAAAGAGAACTCTGGATTTTAAATCACCCTTCTGGTGCAACCATTATTGGTTATAAAAATGCCACGAGATAAATCACACGGATGAAATAATGAATAAATATTAAAACAAAATTAGGCTCAAAGACCATCTAGTTAGCTACATATATCGTTTATCTGTACAAATGTCCTGATACTTGCTTGACTTTTATATAATTTGCATATCTTGCAGTCATTTGCCTTCCCGGTATAGTTTCTTCCCAAGTATCTTTGCCGTATAAAATTTAACTAAAATGCCAGCCTTCACAGGTTTGGTTTCTTAAATATTGTTCTTAGGTGAATTGTTAGAAAATTATTTTCCTTTATGTCCTGTTAAAATATCTATGCTTACTTTCTCCAGCTGCCCTAGACCTCATTTTCTCAGAGTGTGTCATGCCTGTGTAAAGTGTTTTTTGTCTCTAACTGAAATCAAGGGTGCACCTGTCTCGTTACCGTATGTCAGTTGTTTTCAAAATTTTTTAACTGAGAGTTACAATAAGCTAGGCATTTCATATTGTGATTCACAGTACTCATGTACAAATGTGAAATAAAAGTTTCATGATACATATCCTTACTGCTTGCATTTTACACTGAAAATTCATTTTTTTCCCTTTTCATTCTTAATTTAAAATGCTTGTCAAGACATACTACATTGAACTTTTGATCCACTAGTGAGGTGTGACCCACAATGTCCTAGACTACAATTTTTAATTCCTCTGTCAGGGACTTTTGGCCACAAACCCAGATGGCACCTTTTCCCTTGACCTTTCCACTCCTGCTGTGCTCCCCTTGGCTAAAACATGCATTTGTTCATTCACAATATCTCTACCTCATACTACAGAACTCAAGTCAACAAATATTTACTGAGCTTCTCATTTTTGTTGGGACCGTGCCAGGAACTGGATCTCTCAGAATGTCGGTGTCCCTGCCCTAGAATTGAGCAATGATTTGTGCAGTGTCGTTAGTAGTGAAATTGGATCACCTTGTGCAGTCTTTTCCAAATTATTGTTTCAGGGCTGTTGTGCTCTGTTGAGATCTTGTTTGCCAATCCATGTGAACTGACACATGAGCACCTACCTCAAGTTTGCAGATGTCTTATAATAGACAGGCATAGGAAATGGATGATTGTCAGCTGTCTAATGTCAATGGGTAAGTTGTAATAGACAAGATCAACATACGATTTTAGCCAGAAGCTTTGGTCACATCTTCCTTCTTGATTCTTGATCTTTTTAATTTGGCTTAGTACATAATTCTAAAGTAAGAAAAAGAATACAATTTTAAAAGACTGCATATCTTTGTTGGATTTTTACCCATTTGCACACCCAGATGTACTTGCCTCTCTTTTATTCTCTTTTCTCATACCAGCATGGCTGACCCCTGAATTCCGTACCTACCTAGCCCTTGGGCTTAGGTGGGGTGCCTGAATGTAGCCAATGAGAGGCAATAGAAGGGATACCGAGGGGGGAAGAGAGAGTGAGAGGGCTGGATATTTTACCCATCTGCCCTCCTTGCTTCAGACCCATGTGTCTAGCAGGAGCTACATTGCCTTGGGACTGAACATCCACTGGGGAGTGCCTCCTGCATGGTCCCAGCACTCCTCTAGCTATTTCCTCCCCTTGCTCTTTCAGTACCAGTGATGCGCATGTCTGGCCATGTTGCTAGATGCAGGATGGATTATCTTCTCCAGCCCACATGTCTCCAAATAAAATCTGTTCAGATGCACCATCTGGGTGAATTTTTTATTCTTGCTAGGATTTGACTGACACAGTATCTTTTTCTCTTTAACTTAAAAAAAAAATAGGTTTAAAGCATTTTAGGATAGGCTTGACTTTAGTATTGGCCTCTGCACTAATTGAAAGCAGCTGAGAAAGCCCTTGTCCTATACTCAGGTCTGGTATCAAGTACCATGGCAGGACGGATGATTTGAGGCTTTCACTCATTTTGCTTTAAAGAACCCATTTTTCTCTTTACCGTTCTATCCTAAAATGTGAAAGGAGGGGGAGAGGAGGTAATTCTTAAAAGGTGGGTTTGGTGCGTTATTATATTTGATGGTTTTTCATTATGATTTTGCTAAAGGAATCTAACCTAAGTCATTAATCTAGCAGACATCAGTGTGCACCTGAGTTAGAATAAGAAGTGCAGAGGTGATGGATAAACATGCTGATAACGTCTGGTTGTTTCAAATGGAGTAGAGACTTGTTTCTGTGGTCTGTAGGTGGATTTCTGAATTGCATCTAGCATCTATGCCTGGTCCTTTTAACCGCTCAGTTTATTTCGTAGTACCTAGTACACCTAACACATTTCTATTTATTTTGAAAGGTGTTATTAGGCTTAGTTTCATATGGAAATGATAGAAAGAAAATTAAAATCAAGGAAATAAATTTAAAATTAAATCCGTGGAGATTCAGTTTCCAGGGAACAAAGAGAAACACATTGCAAAAAATGTGCTTCTAAATAAATAAAATTTCACATGCAGATGTTTCTACATGCACTTGGGTATTAAATTCAGTCAAAAATAAAGATGTAGTTCAAGTGTGTCTTTTGTATCCTGCTATGAAATGTAACTAAAGCTTGTAGGAATGGAGAAGCTGATAGTGACGGAGAATTGGTAATTCATTCTGCCTTCTGACTATGCTTAGCACATTTTTTAGTACAATAGATATTTGAACGTAATTATTTCCTTGTGCAAATATTAAGTTTGTAAAAATTTTAACAAAAACTTTTCCAAATAAGGCAATCTTGCTTTATTTTCATGAAATTTGCTCATCTTAAAAATATGGCTTTAAGGTATTGAAATGTTTGGTGACAGTTTTTTAAAATTAATAAAATATTACTATTAAAAATAAACTTGAGCAAGATAAGTCTTCTTGTGTACATTTTTATGATCTATATTATTGCATATAGGTTGTTTGATATGGGTAATACTTTCTTTTTTTTAGAGCATTCATTTATCAATACATGATTGTCAAAGACCTTTCTATTTCTTAGATTTTTAATATTAAATATTTTTATTGCTCCCTTAAACACATTTTAATTGATAGTTATTATCGTTACCTTTGATAAATGATGGAGTTGATATTATTTACCTCAGTGCTTATAAATGTGAATATTTGAATAGAGATTTTTGCCAATAATTTGGCTATGAATTTTTTCTTTGTTTTTTGACTTAATATCGTCATGAATAGTGTCACTTATGATTAAGAATATGGCCTCAGAGAAAGTACCAAGGGAAAAAGGAGTGGACTCCATTCTGGGTTGAATATCAGAGGAACAAAACCTTCTGCTACCATTTTTTTTTCTAGGAAAGTACTAGAATACTTCTGCATTGATAGAAAATCTATAATTTTTCAGCTACATAGTCTTTGACAGCTATTGTCTTCCTTCTCATATCTAATGAACCAATATATCCTTTGGTTTCTTCCCAAAGTTTTGTAATCAGCATTAAGGAATTTCATCCACCATGCTGGTTCTTCAAAGAAAGGATATTCTTGGAGTCTAAAATCCAGCTTCATTTAAAAGTGTAAAAGAACAAAATAAGACTTGAGGAGGATAATTTATAGTCATACCTACTCTTCCTTCTAAAAATATCTTAATTTATAAACTCCAGAGGCATTAGTTAGACCACTAGAAATCTGTACATTTTTGAACCTCATTCATTCATTCATACAAAAAGTACTCATTAAGATTATACTCTGCATCACGCAGTGGGGATGGGAAATGTCAGTGCACAAACTTAAAAGATCCCTGAACGATGGAGCTTATGTTCAGGCAATTGCAGGGGTGGGCAGGAGGGAGATAGGAAATAAAAATAAGTAATTTAGAATATGGCATGAGTAAGAAATTTTGATTTGGATAAGTACAACGGAAAAAATAGAGCAGGTTGTGGTGGATTGCATATGCTGCTGATGGAACGATGTTTAATGCTTCAGATTCATTGAATACATGAATGTAAGTATGCATAATGCCTAGATCAATCCTACTTTTTATTTCCTTTGGAAACAGTTGCAAGGGCAGAGTCCATTACATTAATGTCCATTAAGTTTTCATAATCTCAGCACTATTGACATTTTGAACCAGATAATGCTTTGTTGTGGGGCCATCCTGTGCATTGGAAGCTATTAGGCAGCATCCTTCACGTCTACCCGCTAGATGCTGGTGGCACAGCCACCTCCTCACTCAGTGTGACAATCAAAAATGTCTCTGGACGATGATACACGTCCCCTAGGGGGCAAAATAGTAACCAGATGAAAACCACTGATGAATAAGAGAGTTCTTTTCAGAAGTTTTATCTAGAAAAAGCTTTTACCTCTCTTGAAGAGCATACTTCCTACAGCATCTTCCTGTGTGCACTGCCAGCCAGAAACCATAGTGCCATAAGATCAACAATTTTCCTTTTTCCTCTTTATAAAATTCTCTCTTATATTTCTAGTACATCTGTTGGTGTTTTCTCAAACAGACACTAGATCCTTTGCAGAAAGTAGTGGGTGTAAATACATTAAGCTGCCTGTGTCAGTTTTTCCTTTCTCTTTCACTTTCATCACCAATCTACTAGTCTGAGTGTTTATCCTTTTATGATTGAGTTATTGCAATACCTTCCTGCCTCTCTTCTCCCATGCCATGATGTAGAGCACTGACAAATTAACCTTCTCAGAACGATTTCACAACATAATATTCTTACTTAAAATATCCTCAGCAAAGAAAGTTCTAACTCTTAAAAATAAAATACTTCAGAATCTGTTCCAGGTCTTTTGCTCTCTGATATAGTTGTTCTGCGCAACGTGAGGCAGTAATAATCATTATCCCACAATATACTTTGTTCATTGTTACATCTGTAGCATATCCTGTTTCTTTTGACTAGAAACACTTCTAACTCAATGGCTTTCCTACATCTACCTGTTTTTTTTTTTTTTGAATGTTATTGATTTAGAGAAGTTCTAGGTTCACCACAAAATTGAGACGAAGGTTCAGAGGTTTCTCATATACCCCTTGCCCACGTGCATAGCCTCTCCATTATCAACATCATTCACCAGAGTGGTACATTCGTTACGAAGGATGAACCTACGTTGACACATCATAATCACCTAAGTCCATAGTTTACCTTGTTCTTAGGGTTCACTCTTGGTGTTGTACATTCTGCAGGTTTGGACAAAAGTATAATGACATATATCCATCATGGTAATATCATACAGAGTATTTTCACTATCCTCTGAGCTCTGCCTGTTCATCCCTTCCCCCTAACACCTGGCAACCACTGATCTTCTTATTGTCTCCACAGTTTTGCCTTTTCCAGAATGTTATATAGTTAGAATCGTAGAGTATGCAGTCTTTTCAGATTGGTTTCTTCACTTAGTAATGTGCATTTAAGGTTCTTCCATGTCTTTTCATGACTTGATAACTCATTTCTTTTTTTTTTTTTTTGGAGGAAGATTAGCCCTGAGCTAACATCTGCCACAAATCTTTCTCTTTTTGCTGAGGAAGACTGGCCCTGAGCTAGCATCCATGCCTATCTTCCTCTATTTTATATGTAGGACACCTGCCACAGCATGGCTTGGCAAGCAGTGCATAGGTTTGCACCCGGAATCTGAACCAGGGAACCCCAGGCAGCCAAAGAAGAATGTGTGAACTTAAACTCTGTGCCACAGGGCTGGCCCCAGATAGCTCATTTCTTTTCAGCACTGAGTGATATTCCATTGACTGCATGTACAGTTATTTATCCATTCACCTACTGATGCATGTTTTGGTTACTTCTAAGTTTTGGCAATTATGAATAAAGCTGTGATAAACATCTGTGTGCAGGCTTTTGGTGGATGTAAGTTTTCATCTCCTTTGGGTAAATACCAAGGAGTGCAATTGCTGGATTGTATGGTTAGTGTGTGTTTAGCTTTGTAAGAAACTGCCAACTCTCTTCCAAAGTGACTGTACCATCTTGCATTCCCACCAACAATGCATGAGAGTTCCTACTGCTCCTCATCATTGCCAGTATTTGGTATTGTCAGTGTTCTAGATTTTGGCCATTCTAATAAGTGTTTAGTAGTATCTGTTGCTGTTTTAATTTGCATTTCCTTGATGAACTATGATGTGGAGCATCTTTTCAGATGCTTATTTTCCATTCGTGTATCTTCTTTGGTGTGGTGTCTGTTAAGATCGTTGGCCCGTTTTTTATTCAGGTTATTTTCTTATTCTTGTTTTATGAGTTCTTTGTATATTTTGAGTGAGACTCTTTTATCATCTTTGTCTTTTGCAAATATTATCTTGTGGTCTCTTCCAAGTCCTTGCCTTGTACCTGTTCTTACTGGGAAAGCTTTGAGTTTCTCACCATTAATGACATTAACTGTGTGTTTTTTTGGAGATATTAGTTTCCTGAGATTTTTTTTTTTTTTGTCATGAATGAGTGTTGGATTTTGTCGAATGCTTTTTCTTCATCTATTGATATGTTTACATGTTTTTTCTTTGTTAGTCTGTTTATATGATGGGTTACTTTAATTGATTTTCAAATAATGAACCAGTCTTGCATTCCTGGGATTAATCCCAGTTGATAATGGTGTATAGTTATTTTTTAAATTTTATTTTTTTGGTGAGGAAGATCCACCCTGAACTAATATTTCTTGCCAGTCTTCCCCCCTTTTTGTTTTTCGTGTGAGCCTCTGCCACAGCATGGCCACTGGCAGATGAGTGGTGTGGTTCTGTGTCTGGGAACCAGACCCAGCCACCAAGGCAGAGCATGCTGCACTTTCACCACGAGCCCATTGGGACTGGCCCCATAATTCTTTTTTTTATATTGTTGGATTTGATTTGCTAATATTTTGTTGAGTATTTTTGCATCTATGTTCGTGAGAGATACTGGTCTGCAGTTTTTATCTTGCCATCTCTTTGTCTGGTTTGGTGTTAGAGTCACATGGCTTCACAGAATAACTGTGGAGTATTCTTTCTGCTTCTGTCTTCTGAAAGAAATTTAAGAGAATTCATGTAATTTCTTCCTTAAATGTGTGGTGGAATTCATCAGTGAACCTATCAAGGCCTGGCACTTTCTGTTTTGGAAGGTTATTAATAATTGATTCAATTTCTTTAATAGATAGAGTCCTTTTCATATTGTCTGTTTCTTCTTGTGTGAGTTTTGACAGATTGTGTCTTTGAGGGAATTAGTCCATTTCATCTAAGTCATCCAATTTGTAGGCATAGGGTTGTTCACGCTATTCCTTTATAATCCTTTTAATGTCCATGAGATCTGTAGTGATGTGCCCTCTTTCATTTCTGATATGAGTGATTTGTCTTCTCTCTTTTTATCTTAGTTACCCTGGCTAGAGGCTTATTGATTTTATTCATCTTTTCAAAGAACCAGCTTTTTAATTTCATGATTTCTGCTCTAATTCTCATTCTTTCTATGTCTCTACTTACTTTAGATTTAATTTTCTTTTCTTTTTCTAGTTTCCTAGTATGGAAATTTAGATTATTGAGTTTAGATTTTTCCTCTTTCCTAATATATGCATTAAATGCTGTAAATTGCCGTCTTTCCAGCATCTCACAGATTTTGATAAGTTGTGTATTCATTTCATTTAGTTCAAAATATTTTTTAATTTCTCTTGAGATTTCTTCTTTGACTAATGTGTGATTTTCCAGTTACCTTTCTATTATTGATTTCTAACTTAATTCCATTGAGGCCTAAGAGCAAAAATTGTATAATTTTTATTCTTTTAAATTTGTTACAGTGTATTTTATAGTCCAGAATGTCATCTGTCTTGATGATTGTTCCATGTGAGCTTGAAAAAAATGTGTATTCTGATGTTGTTAGGTGATGTGGTTTTAGATGTCAATTATATCCAATTGATTGATGTTGTTGTTGAGTCCAACTATATCATTACTGATTTTATGCCTGCTGGATCTGTTTTTATGGCAAGTTGAAGTTTGACTCTTCACAAAACCTTTACATGTCATTCACTCAAAGTGATGCACCCCTCTTGAATACACACTGATCTTATGACAGTACATTTTTGTATTTTTAATTTTGTTAAAATTGTAAATGTTTTATCTTATTTATTTATTTATTTGAGGAAGATTAGCCCTGAGCTAACTGCTGCCAATCCTCCTCTTTTTGCTGAGGAAGACTGGCCCTGAGCTAACATCCGTGCCCATCTTCTTCTACTTTATACGTGGGACACCTACCACATCATGGCTTTTGCCAAGCGGTGCCATGTCCGCATCCGGGATCCAAACTGGTGAACCCCACGCCGCCGAGAAGCAGAACGTGCAAACTTAACCACTGCGCCACTGGGCCAGCCCCATTGTTTTATCTTATTTAAATCATCAGTAGATTATAAAATCATTGGAGAGAGATAGTGAGACTTATACTTACATTTTGCCCAGACCCCAGTGCTGTAAACATAGAAAACATGCAATAAATTATTAATGACTTGAATTGATTGCTTGGAGTTGTAGACTGTGCACTGGGAGCTTCTGGTCAAGATGGTGAGATTAGCTGACATGGGAAAACAACCTCTACTACCCCACTCATATACAAACGCTAGATTGAAAAATCGGAGATAATAAAAATTGAAACTAAGAAAATGAAATCTTCAGATGTGAGAAGTTAAGAGGAGATTTACAACTCTCCCTAGGAGTTGACTCAGGTAGCTCATGATTATAAAGCTGTCTCTATATAACCCTTAAAGAATGGAGTTTATTTCTGTTTGGAGCTTGGAATAAAGACAATAGGCCTGTTGTATTTAAAAGTTACTGAACCTGAGCTTCTTTATAAATATAGTTGCAGGACAAGAAGTCCCAATGGAAAACTTCAGCTTGTTGGCCCACGCCTGTGAGTACAAAATCAAATGGAAAATTCATGATTTCTAGCCTTATAACACAAATAGGTGTGTGACCTAAATTCCTTCCCTATACACATACAGCAGAAATTCCCAAAAAACAAATTAATAAAAGCTCCCTATAAGTTCAAGGGACATAAAGCACATCAGACCCAAAAATAAGTCAACAATAAAATATTACAAAACACATGAAATATGTCCAATAACATCATGCAGCAGTCAGAAGTAATAACAGCTAAGGGACATTGATATTAGAGGAATCTGAAAGACACTTTAAAATAGGAATTTTAAAATGGTCCAATAAATCGGGGCTGGCCCCGTGGCCGAGTGGTTAAGTTCGCGCGCTCCACTGCAGGCGACCCAGTGTTTCATCGGTTCGAATCCTGGGCGCGGACATGGCACTGCTCGTCGGACCACGCTGAGGCAGCGTCCCACATGCCACAACTAGAGGAACCCACAATGAAGAATACACAACTATGTACCAGGGGGCTTTGGGGAGAAAAAGGAAAAAATAAAATCTTAAAAAAAAAAAAAGGTCCAATAAATAAAAGAAGAAATATGGTTGACAAGGCAAGGAAAGACATGATTAAAAACAGAGAATGCTTTGCAAAAGACCCACGTATAAATTCTAGACAATAAACTAAACAAATTGAAATAAAAAATAACTCAATGCTATGGGTAAAAAAAGGTGGTTTATATACAACTGAGGAAAATATTAATATACATGAAGATGGATCTGAGGTGCTTACCAAGAATACAGCGTTATGAGATGAAGAGAAAATCATGGAGGAAGGAATAAGCAGTCCCTACACATGTCTAACAAGAGTTCAAAAAGAGAATCAAGAAAATGGAGAGATGCACTGTCTGAAAATACATTTTCACATTTTCTTTTTTTTCTTCTTTTTTTTCTTTTTTTGAAGAAGATTATCCCTGAGCTAACTACTGCCAATCCTCCTGTTTTTGCTGAGGAAGCCTGGCCCTGAGTTAACATCGGTGCCCATCTTCCTGTACTTTTTATGTGGGACACCTATCACAGCATGGCTTGCCAAGTGGTGCCACGTCTGCACCCGGATCCAAACCAGCGAATCCCGGGCCGCCAAGAAGCAGAACGTGCGAACTTAACCGCTGCACCACCAAGCCGGCCCTGAAAACATATTTTCTAAGAATTTTTCAAAACTGAAAACAAAATTAAGTCCAAAAAAAATAATTGAAAGTCCTGGAAAGGATAAATTAGACATGTTTGTCATACTATAGAATATCAAATACAAATGAAAAATTTTTTAGTTTTCTGGGAAAAAAAGATTCAAAAAGAAGTAAAAATTAGGCTGACAAACTTCTCATTAGCAAAGCTAGATACAGAACATAAAGGAATAATATTTTCAAAGTGCTGACAGAAAATAATTATTATCAACTTTCAGTTCAATTCCAGGCTAAATTGTGATTCAAGAGTTAGAGAACAATAATGATATTTTTCACACCTATAAACAGCAAGTTTACCAGCTGCAGACTTTCATTATAAAAACTACCAATGATATTCTTCAGCCCAAAGGAAAATTAAGATAACAGAAAATAATGGAATGCAAGACACACAATGAGTCCAACATTGAGAAAGCGCGATGGCCAAATCTATTTGGTGGCCAAATGTATTGACTTGAAAACATAAAAATAAGAATATATGGGGGGATGGTTGAAATATCAGAGTAAAGTACAAGCATATTTAGGAGAAGAGAAAACTCTGGAGCAGTCCCTATGGGGCAAGCTAAAGATGTTAATGAACGTTATAATTTGTCGGAATATTTTGATGTCATTTTGCCTGTTTAAAGTCTATAATAGAACATATACTTTCCAAAATATTACAAGGAGGAGAGAAAGAAATTGTGAATAATGTATTAGAAGGCAAAACATGGGGGTGGGTAGGTGGGAAGCAAAGACCAAAAGGTAAAATGAATGTACATGCTGTAATTATATGTCAATATAGATATTTAAATAAAATGTTGACTGAAAACAGCAAGTTGCTAAAGAAGATTAGCTGAGTAGACATCATTTCTTGTTTATTAGTGTATAGACAGATGAGAAAATAGAGGTATATTAAATATTTAAAAATATAATTTGAAAGAATGTACATCCAGAAAAAGGAAGACATAAAATGGAATTGTGAAACAGGAAATTTTCATTTTTACATTATTATTGGATAACCTATACTGAAATCAATATGACAGGATTATTATTCTCTGAAGTTTTCTGTCGTAAAGTTTTATTTCTGAAAATAAAGATGGGAGTGAGGAGCCACGCATTCTAGTTCTGTCTTTGGCCTCAAGTAAATGGCTTTGTACCCTACTGGTCCTCAAATTTCATTAACTTTAAAATGAATAAGTTACACTATATTGTCTCACAAGACTTATTCAGTCTTAATATGTTGTGCAGAATATAAATAATATTGAGGATTTAGCGGTATCGAGCCAAACTGTCACTCAGGGGAATCTACTCCCCATTTGCAGAATAATGTGCGTGATTTCTATTATACTACTGTAAAACCTCAGATAATACACTCTAAGACTGCCGTTTTCTGGGTAATAAAATATTAAGCATTCATACCTATTCTGACAGTCTCCAACACCATATGTTATGCAAGAATGACCTCTGAAGAAGTCCCTGGTTGGGCGTGTCATCTCCTTTCTCAAGTCGCCCCTGTGCTTGCTCTCACTTCCTCTTTGCTGATCCCCACTGAGTGACCCCTTGGCTATCTGGATACTTCTTGGCCATTATCTCCCTTCCCACCTTGTCCTATTGTTAGTCCTGGACAGAAATGACAGAGGTGAGACTGGCAGTGGAAAAGGGAGAGAACGATAAGTAAACTTTATTAACATCTCTCATTCAAAATCCACTGACTTTGGCTAAATTTCAGGGATGGTGACCCTCAGGCAACATTTACTGTCTCATACCCCTCCCTTTAGAGATCTGTTCATCACCCTCAAACCTCAAGAGTCTGCCTAAATTGCTTTAGTGAAAACATAGGGTTTTAGGAAACAAGAGAAGGAGACGTATGATATGCTCATGAGTTTACTCAGTCTTGTAAGTTTTTCTCAATTTCCTGAATCTCTGCCCAAGTAAATCTGAGAGAATTCCTGACTTCCAAGATTCTGTCACCCAATTTAGAATTCTGAGTGCATTTTCCCATTCATTAAAAAATAATTATAACCCTTTGGCAACTTGAAGTTCTCTCTCTCTCTCTTTTTTTTTTTTTTTTAGCTTCTAATACAACAAATTCTGGCATTCTTAACTTGTTTTCTGTCAATCAAGAAGATTAACCTTCTAAAGTAGCACTAAATTTCAGTAAGCAGATCCATGCTGTGCAGGATTGCACAATTTATAGAGAAAAGAGAACCTGCGTCTTTAATGAGATGATACTTGTTGGGTATGTTCCTATATGTCCTGGAGAAGAGATTATGACCAGTATATACTCTGTGATGGTCTGTGCCATTGTGATATCTCAGTTTTCTGTGAGATTCAAGAATTGGCTAGTCTGCAATACTCTCTCAAAAGCATGAAATTGTAATATTTAAAACTCTTCATTACTAAAGAAAGTAAGCATTATAAAAGTATTTAAAATAGCGTCTTTGACTTTATGTATATCTACATTTCTCTCTATATATATCCTTAAAATTTCAAACAGCAGTTTTTAAGTCCACTATTCAGATTTTGTTTCTTTTCGATGGTAGTATTCTTTCAGCCTTTACATAAAACTTTCAACCTTTATAAAAATTCAGTTACCTGAAAGTTTCAGTAAATGACTATCAGAGGTTTATGGATCTGTGATCATATACACTAAATTAAATTTATTTGCCCTTGATTATATGATACTATATAAAGGAATGAAAACATGTTTTCTTATGTGATTTTCAATGAAGAGGCATAGAGGTGGTATTTTAGGCATAACATTTTATATTTTTATTAAAATATCTTTTTGCCATTATAAAGATAGATAGAAAAATATTTTATTGTTTTATCGTTCATGTGTCATATGATTGAATTCTTTGTTGATTCACATTATTGTCAAACTGGGGCATGTTTGTTTCAAATATGTAAAAGAGTTGATTCTGCATTTTTTTCTCTATGTATTCTCCTTTCATTTATAGTCATCTCTCTTTACGGAATTTATGGAGCCCCTTCTCACCTACCAATTCATTCAGAAGGTCCACCATTGGCACACAATGGCCGAAGTTACTCTCCTAGGGGACTTCCTATAAGAAGTGCCAATTACAAGAACTTGCCCATTTCTCAATACTTCTCTTTTCACTGGCTTTACAAATAGAAATGGATGTTCAACTTGGGGAGGAGAGGGTTAAGAAATCAAATAATCCTGATCTGTTATTTAATGGATGAGAAGACCAAGGAAACCCAGAGGGGTGACATGTTTAAATTCATGCAAACATTTACAAACAGTAGCTCATCTAACAATTTGGAAGATATTATATATCTATTTATAGTAAATCTAGATTAAATTTTCTCTATTTAAACATTTGTTTAAGGAAAGTTATATCCTTTTTAGCTCGTTAGTTTTCTGTTTGTCTTCAAATTTGGATTCACAGTGTGCTTTTGTTATATTTCATGATAATGTTCAGGAACTTAATAACATCAAGGAGTCCTGCTAAATTAATCCATTTTGAGTCGGCAATTTTATTCCTCCCTGTGATACATTCCAAATTGCTAAAATCTTCCCTGTATCTCTAGATTTTTTCCCCTACTTCCTGGTAAGGTGAATGTGAATGATCGAAAAGGTGTTAATAACCCCTAGGTATCCAGATGGTAGAAAATGGCCTTGGGGCAGACTCATATTATGTTGCTGTTAAGATGACTAAGTGATGGAAATTAGGTACTGTAATAAAATGTTCCCTTAGCCAAATTCTTGCTGGTAGAAAAACTGATGTTACCTTTTGATTTTGGCCTACACCTACACGTTATAGATGGCTATGAAAAATCAATCCAAAGATTTTGCTTTTAAGGTGTAACTATCAGTAAAATTAGAATCTTCTTCCAAAGAGGTTTTTCAAGTAATTACTTGAGAGAAAAAGACTTTACAAGCATCTTTTTCAGATGGAATATGACATCAATTGGGTACATTCCTTTTAACATTTGATCACTTTTAAAACTTAGTTATTACCCTTTTTCAAAATAGCAAACACAATTGTATATTTCTAAATGATGTTTAAGGCCTCCAAACAACAACGGAAAATAAATGTCACTGCCATTAAGAATTTGCATCAATTTATGAAGGTTTGATTTGGTGAAGATGGCTAAAATACTACAAGCATACCTCAGTTTATTGTAGTTCATTTTATTGCACTTCACAGATATTGCTTTTTTTACAAGACCCTCCACCAGCAAAAAGACTATGACTCGCTGAAGTCTCAGATTATGGTTAGCATCTTTTAGCAATAAAGTATTCTTAAATTAAGGTATGTACATTATTTTTTAGACCTAATACCATTGCACACTTAATAGACTACAGTATAGTGTAAACATAATTTTTGTATGCACTAGGAAACCAAAAAATTTCTGTGCCACACTTTATTGGAGTGGTCTGGAACCGAATCTGTAATATCTCCGAGGTATGCCTGTATTATTCTAGAATAATTTGAAAATAAATACCTCCTAGAAATAAACAAACAAAGAGAATAACGTTGGCTGGTACTTTAGGACTGAGTGTTTAAGTAGGACAATTACAACTACGTACCATAAAGCATTACCATCCACTAAGGTAAATTTGATGACAGATGGGAAAGTTGTTACACACTCAAGCACAGAACTGGCATGTGTTATTCTAATAAAATGATAAACTCCTGTGTTCAAATTTCTAATCCCCCATGACTGTTTTCCTTACAGCTTCCCACGTTAGCACTTCTCCCCACTCTGTTTTCTGGTGGTGTTGACGACCACACAGGAGGAAAACTACATTGTATTCAACCTTCCTATAGATTGGTATTGTACTACTTTGCCTAATTTGGATCCTTTGTCAGCCATCTTTAGAGGACAAAAATTTGCTTGCAACAGACTTGTAATTTTTATGTAATTGTTAAAATACGCTATTTTGTAATAAGTAGTAATATTTCACTTTCAGGTTTCTTTACCAAAGAGCTGCCAGTAGTCTTTAAAAATAGTGGTAACAATGGAAAAGAGAATCAGAAAGAAAACAAATTTTAGGGCCCAACAAACGATCCTAGTTTTATAATCTTTCCAAAGCATCATGAAATCTGTTTTTTGGATAAAAATATGGTATAGATCATAAATTATTTTTGCCTTAAACATATAGGCAGGAATACCACACATGATAAAACCTAAGAAAACACATATGCCCTGTATGAATAATTGTTCTTCCTATAGTGCAAAAATGTAATGACCTGCATTACAAGTCATTGTAAATCCACGTCATATATTAGCACACCACTAAAATGCATATTTGTTATGTTTATATGATCTTTTTTCTTTTTTCATTTATTTGTTTATTTTTGGATGTAAATCATAGTATATTTTGAATTCTGTGTAGATTACATCATGTTCACCACCAGAAAACTAATTATAGTCCATGCCCTCACATGTGAGTGTAATCACCCCTTTTGCTCTCCCCCCTTACCCCTTTCCCTATGGTAACCACCAATCCAGTCTCCAGTGCTATGTGCTTGTTTGTCATTGTTTTCATCTTCTACTTATGAGTGAGATCATATGGTATTTGACTTTCTCCCTCTGACTTATTTCACTCAGCATAATACCCTCAAGGTCCATCCATGTTGTCACATATGGCCGGATTTCATTTCTTATGGCTGAGTAGTAGTCCATCGTGTATAAATACCACATCTTCTTTATCCATTCATCCCTTGATGGGCACCTAGGTTGCTTCCAAGTCTTGGCTATTGTGTATAATGCTGCAATGAACATAGGGCTGCAAGTAACTTTATACCTTCGTATTTTCAAGTTCTTTGGATAAATACCCAGCAGTGGGATAGCTGGATCATATGGTAGATCTATCCTTAATTTTCTGAGGACACTCCATACTGCTTTCCATAATGGTTGCATCAGTTTGCACTCCCACCAGCAGTGAACAAGATTTCCCTTCTCTCCACATCCTCTCCAACATTTGTTGTTTCCTGTCTTGTTAATTATAGGCATTCTGACCAGAGTGAGGTGATACCTCATTGCAGTTTTGATTTGCATTTCCCTGATAGCTAATGATGTTGAGCATCTTTTCATATGCCTGTTGGCCATCCATATATCTTCTTTGGAGAAATCTCTGTTCAGAGCTTTTGCCCATTTTCTAATTGGATTGTTGGTTTTTTGTTGTTGGGCTGTATGAGTTCTTTGTATATCTTGGATATTAACCCCTTATCTGATATGTGGTTTGCAAATATCTTCTCCCAATTAGGTTGTCTTTTCGTTTTGTTGACAGGCCAACATCGCTGATGAATATCAATGCAAAAGTCCTCAGCAAAATACCAGCAAATCTAATACAACAATCCATTAAAAAGATCATACATCATGATCAAGTGGGTTTCATTCCAGGAATGCAGGGATGGTTCAACATCCACAAATCCATCAATGTGATATACCACATTAACAAAATGAAGAATAAAAATCACATGATCATCTCAATAGATGCAGAGAAAGCATTTGACAAGATACAGCATCCATTGATGATTAAAACTCTAAATATATGATCTTGAAAGATACTGGGAAGTGTATTGGGAGTAGAGTCAGATGAAATAAAATGAAAGCAGTAATTGTATGAGATATCTGATCATTGTGAATAACAGTATGAGTAATTCAAAATTTAAAATACTTATTCCTCAACAGAATATGAATCATACCAATAACAGACTCATAATTTCCCTTCAGCAACCTGTTTCCATATAGCAATTTTATAATTTTATCCTGAAAATAATGTTTTTCTCCTCTGAGGATTAGGAAGAAAAAGAAATGATTTCCTCTAGAATTCATTCACCTTTGCTTAGCATTTTACACTAAATAATTTCCAGGGACTACAATAACTAAGAAAGTATAAATTTGAATGTAGAAGCTGAAATGAATTGTTGTATTATATACTGAATTTGAACAGGCAATCAAAATTTGAATTGATAACAAGCATGTTGCTTTCTTTCGGAAACTTTCCTTTTTCTCTGTAAGTTTTAGCATTTTATATAATGAGGTAAACACAAGGACACAATTTGCTAACTAATACAAACAATGAGCAGAACCAAGCTGGCATTTCCTCTGACACCAGAAAGCCCTGCAAGTATAGGGGGTACCTAAGATTTGGCAGAATGCAGTGAAGAAATGTCAACAGTGTCCATCTCTATGTCTGTGAAACAAACCTCAATAATTTTCTGCTCTCATAGCCTATGTTATTTGTAAATATAGATCTATGACATACAATTTTATAGCTTACTAAAACCCTCAGTTATAAGATTTAAAATAAATATCTCATCCTTATGTTTTTCCTACTTCTGTGCAACAGAAGTACATTATATGATATTATGCGTCGCAACATATTTCCATCTATTTATTGTGAATTGAATTAACCCTTGTCTTCAAAGTGATGGATTATGAAAGTGCTCACAGGACTCCCTTGGGCTACCAAATTGTTAGGGTGTTCAAGAGACAGATTGGGGAGTTTGGGCAGTCAATTCTTAACGCTAGGCACTTAAGGAAATCTTACTTTTGAGGTAGGAGAATGTAATTCTATTTATTTAAAAAGATGTGAGAGTCCTAGGATAGTTGGCTTGGAGGCTTAATAGAAGAAGCTGTTTTTTATTCTCTATAATGCTCTCTATAACAAGCAATGCTCTTTTGAAGTTGTCAGTACCAGTTGAGAGTACTTCTCAAATTTTAATGAGTAACATTGGTATGACTATCTTTATGTTTTGTAGAGCAGCTTATAATGGAGATTTTTATGTTTCTTAAGGGTGAAAACAGTGACTTGCTCATAGCAATAACCCCAATATTTAGCATATAGTAGTTATTCCATAGTTTTTTGTAAAATAATTGTTCAAACCTATTATGTGCCAACCTAGTAATTTACATTTATTATCACTCATCCTGCCATCAACTCTATAAGGTAGACTATATTTTTGTAATTGTTGTTGTTTTTATTGTCTCTGAAAGTTTAAGCACATTTTCCTGTTCATCCAGCCATTCATTGACAAAGTCAGAAATCTAACGTCTGTCTTACTCCACATCTTAGGCAGCCTCTCCTGAGCTACATTGTGTAGCCAGATCCTGGTCCTGGAAAAACACTAGGTCATGGTTGCTGAGGATGATGGAAGTGGTGAATGAAGTTAGGAAGCCAGACACTTGTTTGAAACTCTTTCCCACAATTTTTTATTATACACACCTGAGAACACTTTTAAAAGAATAATAATGAGATAAGAATCCAGGAATCACAGGTGGTTAGTCTGTGGCCCATTGGGTGGTCTCTCGCTCAACCTTTTCTTTCTGGATGACCCTCCACACTCCTGGCTTTGACACGCTCCAGCTTGCTGATGGCACCAAAAAAAATCTTGCTTCAAATTCTCTCCTGAGTTTCAACCCCACAGGCTCCGTGCCCATCCTAATGCTGCCTGATACCAAGAATTTCCATGGCTGATAATCTCAAATCCCTGCTGCCTCAGGAAACCCCACAAAGGTCGCCCCTTGCTGCAGCCCCGAGGGCGGCAATCTGGGCTTGTGCACCTGCCTGGCAGCATGGCTCTTCCCTGGCTTAATGCTTCTAAATTTGTACTCCAAACTCACCCTTGCTTGCTTTCCATCTCCCAGTGTGTTATACAGTTACTAGCTCAGGAGGGAATTCTACACCTTTCTAAAGCACTTATACTCCACTTAAAAAACCTCAGTGACTCCCTTGCCTGCAGGATCAATTTCAAACTCCTAAGAATGGCACTTTCACAATCAGCTTCCAACCTGCCTTACCAGGCTCATTGCCTGCTCTGTCTGAACTCACCCACTCCCACCCCCCCGTCCAGGATGGTGAATACTGCCTACTCAGTTCTTTAAAAAAAGATCTGTTGTCCCGTCATGGTTCCTCCCATCATGCTGTTTGCCTCTTTTCTGTCACCCAGAATCAGGCGCACATGGTCTTCCTTCTACTACACTTCCTACGTACCCTTGGACCTCCAGCTGTAAACCCACAGTAATTTTATATAACAACAAAACACTCTCTACATTTATTTCTATATAAATAGCTAGGTTTTAGTAATTATTTATACTCCCTGTGTAATTATAGACGTCATTTAATCTAAGTTCAGTTTTCTCGTTCTTAAAATGACAATAATAATACTACCTACTCTATAGGTATGTGAAGATTGGGGATATAATGCAGAACAAGATGCCCAGCACAGAGAAAGTGCTCAGTAAGTGTTCCAGTAATCTAATGGGCTTCTCTCTATTAGTAAGGTTGTTACTCCACAAAACTAGGAATTTCTTAAAGAAATGATATGTATCTTTGTAACTGCAAGAAATCTTGTATCACTACTGGTGCATAGTGTGTGCTCAATAAGTGTGTAACGAATTATTATTCTTTAGTGCTTCTGTAGCCTTAATTTTGAATCTTGCCTTTTCTTTCCAGAAACTCTGTACTATACAGATACTGATGTAAATTGGCTAAGATAATCACTAAGTAATGATTTAAAACGCTTTGCAAACCACTGCACATGTGTGTACCTGTGAAAGAATGCATCCACTCAACTGCTCTGAATTTTTTCTTTTGAAATCTTAGTGCTTACTCTTAAGCAAGCTAATTTTCAAGTACTATCACCTAATTAAATTATAAGCCTACATGTTGTTTGAGGCACCACATTGTAGAAAACATGCTATTTAAGTGACAGAATTAAATGGCTTAACATTAGTGTTAACAGATTTAAACCCAAACCCAAATTATGCCCTTGGCTTAATTAACCCATCTCTTTGATATCTGACCACCCTACCCAATAACCAGTATGGAGCTGAGGAGAGTGGTCTGCTTGCAATCAGACAGAAAAACCATGAGTGGTCATTGAATGCATAGGCTCTCCTCCTCCGGTTTGGCTTTATTTCCCTGTGCCTTCTTTGTCTGGTGCCCTGTTGCTAGGCTGTAATAAACGGGTTGTTGCCTCATAACTGCTCTGCCTCCTTCCACCATGGGCCTCCGCCCTGCCCACGGCCTGTTCTCAGCACAGCTGACCTAGTGATCCTTTTAAAACATACATCATATCATGGTACTCCTCGGTTTAACACTTTGCAACGATTCCTAGTTTACTGGGGGTAAAGGACAAAGGCTGCTCCAGCCCCACTGGCCTTACTTAGGTTTCATTAAACATGGCAGGCATCCTCCCACGCAAAACCTCTGCCTTTGCTGTTTCCGCTTCTCATAAAGCTCTTCACCCCGGTCTCTCCATGCACCACCTTGTCTTAGCTCACAATTAACTTCACGGGGCCTTTCCTGAGTTTACCCTGTTTAAAAATTGCAATCACTACTTCCAGCATTTCCTATTTCTCTTCCCTGTTATATTTTTTAGCATAGCACTTATCATCACGTATTATTTAATATAGTACAGAGCATCACATATTTAGTAACTAGTATAGCACGTTCACCACATATTATTTATTTTACTTTTTTATTGCCTATCACTCCCCGACCACTATGATTTTAGCTCACTTCGGGCCAGGATTTTTGTCAATTTGGTTCACTCTTGAACTCCTGTGGTGATACAGTGTAGGCTCTCAGTAAATACTGAATGAATTATTTAATTGATAAGTAAAAAAGGAAATGCAAGGATAATTAAGTTTAACTATCATGTTCAAGTTTTAAGTTATCATGTATTTCTGTGCAACCACTAGTAATAATAATTGATGTATAGTAATTAACATATCTTTATCTACTTGCAAGTAATGAATTAATGAACTAATGAATTCTAAATTGAATAAAATCTAAATTAATATAAATAATATTAAATAGAATATGAGAGAATATTTACATAGCCTTAGTTTTTGCCAATATTTTAATGCAATCCAAGTGTCCCAGATCTTATAAGTAAAAGACTAGATATGTTTATCTGCAGAGACATTTATTTATATAATAATAAAAATACAGTAAAATATGTCATAAATAAAATCTGAAGACCAATGTTAGACTTCAAAAACTTATAATGCTCATCATAGTTTGATTAATTTCATGATATAAAAAGAGTCTAGATTTTTAATCAGATTTATTGTAATATAATTGATGAATCTTGCACCTATTTAAAGTGGACAATTTGATGTTTTGGCATATGTGTGTCTTTGGAACAATCACTACACTCAAAATAATGAATATGTCCATCACCCCTCAAAGTTTCCTGTGGCCCTTTGTAAAAATCCCTTCCTCCAGGCTATCCCCATAGCCCGCTTACTGTCCCCAGGATGACAGGATAGATTAGATTGCATTAAATGAATGAACAAATTTGAGGAAAATTGACTACTTAACCATATTGATTTTTCCAACCCATGACATGGCATATCTCTCCGTCTATTTATGTTTTCTTTAATTTCTCTCAGCAAAGTTTTGTAAATTTCAGTATGCAAGTCTCTCAACTTTCTTGCAAAATTTCCTCTATTTCATATTATAAAAGATAGGCTTTTCTATTTTCAATTTCTAATTGTTCATTGCTAGTACATAAAAATACATCTTTTTCTATCTGTATTTTATATCTTAAATTTTATATTTTAATTCCACATTGCTGAATTCACTCATTAACTATTTCTATTAAGTTTAGTAAATTCCATTAGATTCCTTATGTAAATAAATATTTCATCTAAGTTAAACAAAGACAGTTTAACTTCTTTCATTCCAATGTGGACACCTTTTATGTTTTCCTTGACTTATTCCATTAACCAGAAACTCCGATATAGTGTTCAACGAAGTGATGTAAACAGACTTGCCTTTTCTCTGATCTTGGGAGAATTCAGCTTTTCATCACTAACATGATATTAGTTGTAGGTTTTTCACATATCCTTTTTATCAGAGTAAGCGAGTTTGCTTCTATTCCTGTTTTACTGAGGTTTTATTTTATTTTTTGATCAGACAAATATCTCATACTCTTCAACTTTCTGAAGGACTTTGTGGAGAATTAGTAGCATTTCATTTGTAGACGGCAAACTTCATCAATGAAAACATCTGAGCTTAGATTTTTCTTTGTGAGAAGGTTTTCACTATAAACTCAATGTCTTTAATAGACAAAATGCTTCAAGCTGTCTATTATCTATATCATCTTAAGTGAACTTTGGTGGCTTTTGTCTTTCAAAGAATTTGTCCACTTCAAATAAGTTGTCGAATTTATTGGCATAAGTTGGTCCTAATGTTCCCTTATTATACTTTTAATATCTATAGAATCTATAGTGATATTCCCTCTCTTGTTTCTGATCTTAGTAACATGTCTTCTTTTCTGTTCACTTTTCTCTAGTTCTTATGTATCTCTGTTGTTCATTTAGGATGGTTTCTGTTGTTATGTCTTCAAGTTCATTTATCTTTTTTTCTGCAGAATCTTATCTGTTATGCTCCTATCTAGTATATTTTTCATTTCACACATTGTAATTTTCATCTCTAAAAATTCCATTTAGGCCTTTATTTCCCCCATGTCTACTTAACTGTTTTGTTAAATGGAATACAGTTTATAATAACTATTTTAATGTCGTTGACAGCTAATTCTAACATTTGTATCAGTTCTGGATTAGTTTCAATTCATTGACTTTTCTCCTGATTTCTGATCATATTTTACTGCTTCTTTGCTTGGCTGGTAATTTTAGACCGATTGCTGGGAATGGCGAATCTTACCTTATTAAGTGCCGGATACTTTTTTATTACTGTAAATATTCTTGAATTTTATTCTGGAACACCATTAAGTGATGTATAAACTATTTGATCCTGTTGTGTCTTACTTTTCAGATTTATTTGGGAAGACCAGAGAGCTGTCTACCGTAGGACTAATTGTTCCCTGCCGTGACACAGGACCCTTCTGAGCACCCTACCCAATGTCCCGTGAATTAAGTTTTCTAGTGTAGTTTGTCAGCCTCTACTCGTGGTCCTGTGTGAGGAATGTAGATTGTTCCCTGTAGTCTTTTCCAGTGGCTGTTTTCTTTGTCCTGGGTAGTTTCCATTCACATAGACACTGAAGAAAACTCCTGAAAACTCAAAAGGGGTCCTCTTCAGATTGTCAGAGTTGTCTATTTTTCTAGTTCTTCTTTACTCTTTCCTGGGAACTCTGGCTACCTTAATCTCCCTGAACTCTCAACATGTCTCTGCTACTCAGGAAGTTTTCTGGGTTCTGCCTGGATTATTTCTTTCTGGGTCAAGGCTGGAAGGCTTTCTCAAGGCAGTAAATTGTAGGGCGTACCCCATTGTTTCCCATCACTCAGTGATCACTGTCCTTAGTTGTCTGAAGTCCAATGCTTTGAAATTGTTCAAGTTTTTTAAAATATATTTTTCTGCTTTTTTGTATTTTTTCAGATGTCAAGGTAAATCTCTTCTCAATTACCCTGCCTTGCTTTGAAACAGAAGTCCTTACAAATAGATTCTTAAAAATGACAAATAACCCAACAGAAAAATGAATAGGCTATTCAGAAAGGAGGAGATCCCAATGGCTAATAAAAAGATTTACCATTAGATACCATTTTTTACCAGTGTGGATGACAAATAAAAAAAGATGACTTACTATTGTTAGTAAATTTGCAGGAAATGAGCACTTTAATATCCTGTTGATACTAGTGTGAATAATACAAACCATTTTGGAAAATCTGCCAGTATATATTAAAATTTTTTAAAAGTAACACATCATTTGACACAATAATTCCTTTTAAGAGAATCTAACCTCAGGATAAAAAGGAACCATGTAATAGAATGATAATCGTAGCATTTTGGTGGCAAAGCAATGGAAAACTCAAGCATCCATAAATAGAAGAATGATCAAATGTATTAGTAAACTGCACATATGCTATGGAAAACCGATTAGCTACTGAAAAGTGAGTTCTGTCTCATTGACCTTGAGGAATGGCTATGACATATTGTTCAGTTCAAAGAGACACTTGCCAAGTAGCATGAATCATATAGTCAAATGTTTTAAAAAATAGAAAAAAGAAAAGAACAATAGAAAAAGTGAAGTGATAAATACCATCATGTGGTTTTAACCTTCAGGAGGATGTGTTGAAGAGGTGTCAGGGAAAGATTACCTTTTTTTTTTATTATTTATCTTTATATCACATTACTTGCTATACTAAGCTAGTATTGCTTTCCAAATTAAAAAAAAAAATTGAATAACAATTTAAAAATCCCAGGAATGTTGCCAGCCAGTGTCCAACATAACTTGCATAAGTATGCACATACATATTGAAAGAAACTCATCAAAGAAGCCTGCTTTAATGTGTATGTAATGAAACTCAGGAAGTTAATAGAATGTACTGTTTATCTAGAATTGCAAGAGAAGTTACTTAGTAGATGAGTGATAGAAGAACACTTGCTGATAGGTGCAATTTCACATTTATTATGAAAACAAGGCACTGGAAATGACAGGAACATTTCACAATACTTTAACATCTCCTGTAGCTTTGACCTGTGTTGCTCATTGCCCGAGGATAGTACCTTGCAATTTAAAGTGAGATGACTGATTTCAACTAATAAACTGATATTTTATGTTTTCTTTGTTTATACATCTTTCCTAGATGAACTGAATTTAAAATTTGTGTCTTGAGTATGCCTTTTCTTTTCAACTTTTCTTTGCCTTTTTAACTTTCTTCTTTATCATAAAAAGTCTGATTTTGAAATGGGTAATGCCCATGCCATCCCTCCCCTCCTCTGAAAGACTGTTTTTGCTTAGGTTGACATTTTATTAAAAATTTTTGGTTTTATGGAGTGATTTGCATGAGTATCCCATTTCATCATAAGTGTTTCACTTTACTTTCTTTCCAGCTGCATTTATACAAAATCTCCTTTTAAAAGTTAGCATTTTTGTGTTGTTGGACTTCCCTGGACCTTCATTTCCTACTAATGAAATTATGATCAGTGAGTCTAAATATTCTCTGGCTGCAGACATTTTTAGGACTGGATCTTTTCCAGATACTCACTCAAGAATAGCCTCAGTCTTGACTGTTGGTTAAAAGTACTGCCGAGAGAAGCAGCCTTACACTGATTCATGGCTATGAATCTTCCTGAATTCATCAAATCAGGGTTTACCTGTAACACGTTCTCACCCAAGGCCTTAACCTTTCAAGGATAAATAGCCTAAAACAAATTTTTCATATTTCATAATTTACTTTAGCCCTAAGATTCTCCACCACTTTAGAAAAGTACAGGATAAAATGTATTCACATGTATTTAACACTTGAGGATTCCCTTTTTAGCTAAAATTATTCTAATTTTACAAATAAAATAAGATAGATATAATGGATTGCCTTGTCATTTCAAATAGGTGGCGTATCAGAATAGGAGATCCTATAATCTTACATGTGTTTATTTCTTCAATCTTCCAATAGCCATACTATTTTGTTTATTACTGTTATTAATCTCATTTTATAGATAAGAAAATTTAGGCCCAGAAGGCATAGCAAAGTTTACATTAAGCCACACAGATAATAAACGTCAAAGCCTGACCCTGCCTCAGGCAATGGGACCTCACAGTCACATTCATAATTGCTACATGACGTCATCTCCCCAGAGTCCAATACAGGTAATTTTATTTTTGGCTCACAGTTTTAAAACTTAACTCTTCTGAAAAAACTCTTCCAGCCTGACACCTAAAAAATTATTATCGTGAAATTAAACAACCTAAATGCTATCACTGTACAGTACTACTACAATCATGTTTTTCTCTCCTTAAGACTCTTGGGGTCTTGTATCATTTTTTTTTTTAAAGTAGAAATTGATTTTTGTTCCAACTCAAAATACATAAAAATAGATTTTTTCACACCGCTCTTAGAATTGTAGAAAGAGAGAGAAGGGTTCTGAAGCGATATCCGCCCCACGTCCCAGTGATGGGGCCCCACATGGAGAATACAGACTTACAGCTCCCACAGAGAGGGCACGTCTTCTCTTATTTCTTAAGTAAGCCAGTGGTTTTCAGAATTTGGAAAGCCTGATGGTTTTAGTGGTTATTCTTTTTAGATTTTAAGTTAGACTGAATATGGGCAGAACTAATTCAAAATGAAGAAATTAGACAAAAGACTACTTTTTGGAAGGGAGACGCTAAATGAAAGATTGTCTTGTCGTCATGTTTCTACAAATAGAAGTTATGCAAAGACTAGCCGGTACATAAGAGCTAAAAAAAAAAGGTGTTATGAGCTAGCTGGTTTACATGAATAATTTTGACATAACAGTTTCATCTAATCACAGTGTGAATTTAGAGCTCATCAAGCTCTGTACAGTCGATTTCCAGCGTGCCGACACGTGACCACATTGTCATTTATTGCCCATTCGGTTATAATGGGAGCTGCTCAGCCCCATTGCTCTGTGCCCCGAGTCACACTGCCCCTCTTGCTCGCCCGTTCCTCACTCATGTGGCTGTCTTTTGTATTTCTTTTAATTTTTGCATAATCACATAGTTCGTATAAACCCCAGGCTGCTGGGTGTTCTGCTTTTCTATTTACCCGATCGTTGCCCTCAGGTTTCATTCCTTTTTATAATTTTATACCCATAAATTTGTACTCTACAGACACACATGTGTGTAAATGTGCATGTGTGAGAATAATGTGTGGTTACCTAGAGGCTCACAGTACAATTGGAGTCATCTTCAAATCTCCAGAAGTGGAGCCAGGTTTTATTTAACTCCATTTAAAGATAAGAAAGTAGGTAACAGAGAGAAGAAAGATGATTTTTGCAATGTCCTACAGACAAAATCCAAACGAGAGCTCAGAATTCCTATCTCCAGGCCTAGAAAGCAGCCTATCCAATTTATACATTTATTTATATCATTTGCTCACCTAGTATCAATTCATTAGTCCAACAGTTAACGTGCACACGTTTTACACACATCAAACACACACACACACACCACCACCACCACCACCAGCAGCAGTACCAGCTTAGAAACAAGATAACGTGATATTCTGTGATTTCCTTTTCTGTTTTCAAAAAGAACACAACGATTTGGAAGCAAAGCCCCCCTACAGCCCATTTATACTGTGTGTAGAGTAAGGAGTGAAGCTCTGATTCAGAAATCAATGCTCTTTTGATTTCAACTTGCTCCATTTCTGAATAGGTCTAGGCTGACAGCATCTCAGAACAAGAGAAAAATAAAAAAGGAATAATTTAACTAGGATAAAGATGAGAAATGTAAAGCATTTAAAATGTTTTCTACCACTAAATCCCTGCTTGTGATTTGCCTCACATTCATCATTTAACCTCTGAGTCTGTAAATAGGGGTAATAATCCTCCAACCCTTCGTCATTCACCGAGGTGCCATAAAGATGAATTCGGTCTGTTTGTGATGCACTTAGGGCTCCTTGGAGATCGGCAGTGCATATGGAGGAGGTTGCGGTAGCCTCCTACCTCTGATGATGAGCAAAGAAATACTTTTCTAACACCAGGATTTTTTTAACCTTGCAGAAATTGTTTCAACTTGATGAAAATGGCCTTTATTTCATAGCATCATGCTATCAAAATCATTTCCTGATTGATTTTAATAAATTTTATTTTTTAGAGCAATTTTACGTTCACAGCGAAATTGAGCAGAATGTACATAAAGCCCCACATATACATAGCTTCCCCTATTATCAACATCCCCTACCAGAGTGGTACGTTTGTCACTATTGATAGACCAACACTGACACATCATTGTCTCCTAAAGCCCATAGTTTACATTAGGGTTGACTCTTAGTGTTGCACATTCTGTGGGCTTTAATAAATGTATAATGGCATGTATTGCAATAAATTGAATGTTTATCCCCCCAGAATTCATATGTTGAAATCCTAATCACCAAGGTAATGGTATTAGGAGGTGGGGGCCTTTAGGAGATGATTAGATCATGAGGGTGGGGCCCTAGTGAATGGGATTAGTGCCCTTATAAAAGAGACCCCAGAGAGATCCCTCACCCGTCTGCCTGTGAAGACACAGTGAAAAAGAAGGTCATCTGTGTACTTGGAACTAGGCCTTCACCAGACACTGGATCTGCCAGCTCCTTGATCTTGGGCTTCCCATCCTCAGAACTGTGAGAAATAAGTTTCTGTTCCTTATAACCAACCCAGTCTATGGTATTCTCTTATAGCAGCTAAACAGACTCAGAGATGTACCCACCATTGTAGTGTTATACAGAATAGTCTCACTGCCCTAAAAATTCTGTCCTCCACCTATTTGTCCCTCCCTCCCTTCTCCCCCATGGCAACCGCTGATCCTTTTACTGTCTCCATGGTTTTGACTTTTCCAGAATGTCATATAGTTGAAATCATATAGTATGTAGCCTTCTCTGATTGGCTTCTTTCACTTGGTTATATGTATTTGTTTCTTCCATGTCTTTTCACGGCTTGCTAGCTCGTTTCTTTTTAGCCCTGAATGATATTCCGTTGTCTGAATGTATCACAGTTTGTTTATCCATTCACCTACTAAGGGACGTCTTAGTTGCTTCCAAGTGTTGGTAATTACAGATAAAACTGCTGTAAACATTTGTGTGCTGGTTTTTCTGTGGACCTACGTTTTCAGCTCCTTTGAGTAAATACCAGGGAGCCTGATTGCAGATTATATGGAAACAGTATATTGTTTTGTAAGAAACTTCCAAACTATTTTCCAAAGTGGCTGTACCATTTTGTATTCCCACCAGCAACAAATGAGAGTTCTTTCTGCTCCACGTCCTCACCAGCATTTAGTGTTGTCAGTGTTTTGAATCTCTGCCATTCTAATAGGTGTGTGGTTGTATCTCGTTGCTGCTTTAATTTGCAAATGCCTAATAGCATATGATATTGAGTTTCTTTTCATATGCTTATTTGCAGTCTGTTCATATCTTTTGTCTATTTTTTAATCAAGTTCGTTTTCTTATGGTTGAGTTTTAAGTGTTCATTATATATTTTGGATAACAGTCCTTTATCAGATATGTCTTTTGCAAATATTTTTTCCCAGTCTGGCTTGTCTTCTCATTCCCTTAAAATCCTGATTGAGTTTTTAAGTTATTCTGCATTATTTTTCACATTGTTTATTAGTTTTCAAATCAGTATTTGCATTTGATTCTGAACATAAACGTTTCTTTGTACTGCTTAGCTGAGCAGGACTTGAAAATTCTTCCAACATTGATTTGTATATGTAAATATACTACAACTATATTCTAAATAGGGATAAAACAGAGGCTGAGATATCTAGAAAGTTTGAGTGGAGTCTCAAAACTCTAGTGGTGTTGGAAATCATTTAGAGGGAGAGCAAGAGTAATTGAGTGAAATTTGGATTCTCTACCTTTGCCTGCACACCTTCACCTGTATAAACATCAATAACTTAGAACAATATAGGTCTCTAAGGAAACACGATTTTATAAATATCTTTTTAGCTTTTCAGAACAAGGCCATATGAGAATCACTCAAATTGAGTTCTAAGCCTCAACGTGGCTGATTTGCAAGCATCAGGCTAATTAAAGTTTAGAATTAAATGTGTTTCAGAAACCGATGGAAATCAAACCTCCTGGAAGAATGTTTTTGTTCATTATAGAAGCAAACTCTGGGTACGTATTTCTAATCTATAAATTATCTAGAGAGTGATAGAGGGAAGAGAGCCATAGATCTGCTCTGTACTTACTGATGCCTTGGAAGCAATATCCGTGATAGTGCAGAAGACAGCCAATTAATGGCTTTTGTGGTTTGCTAAATGCCTGAGTAAAGTTGAGGTGTTTAATAACCACAAAAGCCCTTTACTGCCACTAGAGTCCTAAGACTCCAATTGCAATTCATATTCTCTACCAGCATTAAACCTGGTACAACAAACCAAAGCATAAATCTCTTTTTAAAACATTCTCTTTCTCCTCAAGAGGGTTTATTGATACTATCTTTTAAATCTGCTTTTTTTAAATTTCTTTTTGTTTCTCTCAGTGACTTTACAGTAAAGAAACATAAAATAAGATAGCTTGCAAAGCACAAAAAAGCCCACATTTGAGTATGTGTTTTGTGAAGAAATTATTATACAAATAGTCAAGGATGCAGCCACATTTCCATGTGCACATGGCACCCTAATCATTTGTACTTGGATTTGACAGTAGGAAAGTAAAACTTCGGTAGCCTGCCCTCCTCTTTATATCCACAGCAACCTTCTTCATGAGAAAGTCTTGTGGAGACACCGTGGAGATTATTTAGTTGCATCATGACAACCACTTCCTCATTTTCCAGATATGGAAACACAGCCAGAAATGACTTTTTCCAAGGCACACAACTGGTTTATGAGCAAAACTTGAATTCTGGCCTCATTCCAACCTTCATTGTTTCATGTCTGGACTGCTACAAAAATCCCCTACAGTAACGGGGTTTCAGTAGAAGAACTGAGTGACGTCTCTCCGACTCCAATCCCTCATCCAGGTTTCTGAGTCCTCCTTCCAGAGCCCATGGCGATGCCATTCTGTGAGCATTCATAGTCTTGAGAACACAAGGCTCCAACCTCCTAGCCTGCATTTCTTCCAGATACTCTTCTCCTGTCTTCCTCAGACATGAATCTTAGGAAAATGGGATTATTGACTGTTTCCTAACTCTATCACTTTTCTGGCATGGCTTCATGCCTTTAGACATGGAAATCTGCCTGGCTTGTTCTTTTTCACCTCTAACTAACAAATGTCCACCTCTCTCTTTTTGATCCCTAGATGGCTTCATGTAAAGGTATTTATTTTCCCTTTTATCATTAACAGACTATGTCTTTTGTCTTTTGTCTTTTTTCTTAAGCGGGGTTCTTAAAGATCTGCATGTCTGCCCGGAAGACAGGCTACCCACACAGAAGAATCACATCTCACCTTAAAAAAATCCCGATTTAAACATGCCCCTTGTTGACAAATAATATTTGGTTTCCTTTTTAGGAATAGAGAGAGACAAGAGGGACACGCACACTCACTAGCTTTCCCATCTCCGTGGCGACATCACAAGCGAATCAGCTGTGCAGAGCAAAAATCTAGGAGCGACATTTGAGTCTGCTTTTTTCATAGCTCCCCATATCTAATCCATCAGCATCTCCACCACTTCTGTCTCCAGATATATCCACAGACGTCCAGAGGCTCTTCCGCTCCACCACACTCCATGCTGGTAGTAGAGATAGACGCCACTACAGTAATGTCTTAACCCTTCTCCCCGTTTCCACTCTAGTTCCATTTTAATCCACTCTCCTCACAGCAGCCAGAGTCTTCCTTTTAAGATATAAAACTGGTTATTTCAGTGTCTAGTTAAATATTACCCAGCCCTTCTATTATATTTAGAATAAAGCCAGGAAGAACCACCATGGTCTAGCCCCTGCCTGCTCATCTGACCTACTGTCACTCTCTCCCTTGCTCACTAAATTCTTGATATATATATGCGCCAGCATTGTTTGTGTTCCTGAAAAGAGGCTCAGCTCCGTCCTGGTTCTCTGCCTTTGCGTTCCAGCCCCCTGGCAGGCGAGTGATCCAGATCCTCGCATCACAGGCTCCTTTTCCTTCAGGTCTCAGTTCCAATATTCCTGCTTCAGAGACTGTGACTGGCTTACCATCTAAACCAGCTCCGCAGTCCCTCCGTCATCACGCCCTGTACCCTTTTTCCGTAGCATAGGACTGTCTGAAATGAGCTGGTTATTCCTTTGTTTGCTTTTTTGTGGTCTGTTTGCCACATTAGAATGTAAGCTCAATAAGGGCTCTTATGTTTACTGTATCCTAAATATCTAGAACAAATATATAAACAAATAAGCATATTTGTTATATGTAATATATATGGTTTTAATATATTTAATAATAATATATTTCTTTACTGAAAAAAGCAAGAGAAGAGTCCCAAATGCTCCCTTCTCAGCTCTTGGATTTCTTGCCACATTATGTGTGTACAGATTCAATGAAAACTTGGCTTTCTGCCCCCAGCACTGGGTGGTATCAGCTTGTGCTGATATGCTAGACCTTTAGAACAGAATAAGAAGCCCACCTTCAGGCAAAGGGCAGGAGCATTGTGGCCAGTATCTAGATGTTGCTTGATGCTGCGTTTTGTAGGAAATAAAGGAAAACTGAAGCTCCTTCAGCTGATCTCCACCTTCTGAGAGTCTGTGATGTCTCTCATTGGGATGAAAAAGCATCAAAGTATAGCCATAATGACAGAGCATAGAAATAATGTTGATGAATCCCAGGGCATGGTCTTTATAGAACGATTAAATGATTACCTTATTCCAATCAGAGTTTGCAGAATAAATTTTAAAAATGAGTGGAGAAGAGGGTTAGAGAAGGATTGTGACCCAAATGCTAATTCCTGATGCCGCTTCTCCCATGTCTTTGGTGAAAGGACTTGGCAGACACAAACTTCTTGGTAAGGAGGCTGAATGGTTTTCAAGTACCTGATATTGGATGTGATTCCAAGAAAGCAGGTGTTACCTTTACTCTGGGAGATGCAGGTTAGAGGGGGAGCAAATCCAAAGCCTGAAAGGAGCCTTAGAAAAGGACCCTTAATCCCATGGTTGCTGAGAGGATCTGGTGGTCTGCAGTGTACCTCTTCGATAACATGCCGAATAGGATTGGGCCTGACTACCTGCTATGTATGTTCTTGTGTAGAGGAAGGAAAGGGGGACTGCACAGAAACGTCTTACTCACTAGATCACCAGTTTATTATAAAAAGGTGTAACTCAGTAACAGCCGGATGGCAGAGAGGCATAGGGCAAGGTGAGGAGCTCCCGCGCTCTCTCCAGGCAGGCCACTCCCCCAGCACCTCCATGTGGTCCCCAGGCTGGAAGCTTTCCCAACCCTGTTCTCGAGGGGTTTTCTGGAGCTTCATTACATAGTCATGACTGATTAAATCACTGGCCATTGGTGATTTATTCAACCTTAGGCGCTCTTCCCTCCTGGGAATGGAATTTAGGGTGTGGGACACTGAAAGTTCCATCCCTCTAATCACGTGGTTGGTTCTCCCAATCACCAGCCCCCATCTGGTCATCATCTGAGGACCAAATGTATATTTTTCTTGTAAACCACCATATCATATGTTGACATTTTTTTTCCCTTTGTTTTCAAATATTTGTTTCACTGTATTCCACTCATGTCTCTCAACAAGTCCGTTTCTTCAGTTCCTGACAGTGGAAGTAAAGTTTTTCATCAACTGTTTCTTCTCTCCTTTCCTGATATCCAGGAACTGGAACTCTTCACTTAACATCCTGCACCCGAGCTGGATACTCTCATTTCTTCTTGCCTTTGCTCGTCTGCTGTCCTAGAGTCTCCTTTCCCATCTGCCAAGTGATTCTATTCTCCTCTAGAATGCTGTTTGAAAAGGTGGCATTTTAATTATTTTTAAGGATGACTGTATCCTGATTAAAATTCAGGAAGAATACTATAATATAAAGATTTTTTTTCTTTTCTTTGGTGAGGAAAATTGGCCCTGAACTAATACCTGTTGCCAGTCTTCCTATTTTTCCTTGAGGAAGATTGTCCCTGACCTTACACCTGGGCCAATCTTCTTCTACTTTGTATATAGGATGCCTCCACTGCATAGCTTGATGAGTGATGTGTAGGTCTGCGCCCAGGATCCAAACCCACAAACCCCAGGCCTCCAAAGGAGAGCACATGAACATAACCACTATGCCACTGGGCCGGCCCCCAAAGATATTTTTTTAAGGTTAAATTTGGAGGAGACTAGGAGCTGCAACCCAGATAAAAGGATAACTTAAAAAACAAAAAAAGACATGCACAGAAAATTTTATACTCTTTTCAAAGAGCTTCGAAAAGTCCCCACGACCAAGTAGTTTGTTGTTTTCCCGACTAAAAGGCACAGTCTGAAGGAATTGTCACAGCATTTTCGTTTGGGAGAAGACAAACGACAACTCCAGGAGGAATTTTCTCATGAGCCGTCTGCATAGCTCTCCTCAGATGATACTTTTCTTTCTAAAACAGAAATGTAAAATTAAACATTCCTTTAATCAAACAAAACAAAAAAGTAGCAACTACTAAAAACATTAGTATAATAATGGGAATAAATTGTCTTTTAAACCAACAAAAAGAATCAAAGCTGAATTGAGCACACACTGATTCAGAGGGCATTAAGAAGGCTCTGTACTTGCCCAGTTATTTTATTGAAATGATGCTGGCTGTTACATTTCATGAGCAAGTGTGGGGATCTAGTCGTCTGTATTCAACTTTAGCTCCCCCTGTTCAGGGACTTTCCTCAGCTGCGTCCCCAGCACCTGCATCAGTGCCTGGTACTCACTTGCCCCTTAAAAATACACTGAATAAATAAGACGATGATTTATTTTAGCAAAATTCCTTTAGGCACTTAAAAAAATCTGGCTGGTTAACTGCATTACTATCTTGAATATATAAATTTTCCCTGTCTAGGGGAAGGCCTAGAAAATCACTCCCCTGGGCCATAGCCTATCAACCTTTTTCATGCACAGAATTTGCGTTCTCCTCCAAATGTATCCTTATTGTGATGATTTCTTTGTTGTCAAGAATTTGAGCCCATTGTTTCACTGTACCAATAACTACCATCAATTTTGTGTTAACCAAGAGTTCATTTTTTATACTCATAAATTAAGGTAGATATAATATGTGAAAGTATGAAATTAATGCCTAATTCAACTTAAAATGCATATTGAGCTCCTGTATGATGTGTATAGTGAGTTGCCAAGAAAATTTGCTGAAGAAAATGTAGTCATTTTGACTCTACCAAAACAAATGGAACTTAGTATTTTTAGAATAGCAGCCCCAATCTCTCATATAGTATTATTTCAATATTTATCTACTGCCCTAAATCTAACCTGAGGTCGTGGCTGATTTTATAAACTAGGGTGGGTGAAGTTGTTCACCAAATACTGAGTCCTTTGTTACTTTGTTGCTTATTCAAAAGATCCTGTGTCTTAGAGCACATATGTCAGTGGTCAGTGTTTACTAAGGTAAAATAAAACAAGATAGAAAATAAGCCTTTCCAGTAATCCTGCAAAATATCTCCAAAGAATCTCTATAGTTATCATCTTATTCATTGATGATTTTTATATAGTGTGCCATATGACTTTAATAATGAGAAAAAAAGAGAAAATGTTCTTGAGTAACAGAAATTACCATCACCAGCAGTTCAAGATACAAAGTCTACAATATTTTTACTTTGTGACATTCAATCTCCTTTGATGAATAAGCTTCATAAAGCCTTTATATAGACCTTATGCAGAGTCATTCACCGAACAGATTCTTAATGAATCTTAATTGACTGTTCCTTGACCACATTTTCTTAATGGGTTTTTCTGGTCCCAAGCGTGGGCTGATTAAAACTCACCCTGTGTTGGCTAAGAGATGTTATCTAATATTCTATGATGTTTTGCTAAATAATATCCAGCACAACACTATTTGTTTTCTGAAATAGCTTCCTGCCCATTCCAGTTCAACTACACATCTGATATTGGCACAGGACCCATTACTTCCTGCGTTTTCTTGTTTATTACTCCGGTGAAAGTGTCCTGACCTGTTTGTAGGGGCTGAGGAAATCCCAGGTCTCTTTGTCATGGCTCAGACGGGTTACCGTCTGCATTTCCTTCTCCCCTGATGTGGTCTGACAGTCTTGGCATTGGTAGAGCCAGATATACGTTCGCATGCTACCAGTGGTAATAAACACAGTTTTAAATGTGCAGCCCCAGTGCCTTCGGAGTCTCAGAGGAGGGAATCTGGCAGGAAAGTGGTCGCTTGCTGTGCCCCCAGGTAGCCTCTCTACACCTGTCATTACCTGGCATCTAGACGCAAGTGCAATAATCTTCTCAATTTGTAGCTGGGCAAAATGCCATCATAACAGATGGACATGAGTGTACATAAGTGAGAAATTGTGCACATACATTAGATATGTGGGCTATGAGCATGAGTCCTTTCGAGGAACAGCCAAACATCTGTCTGCTCTGAGCTTTTGTGTACACTGTTTACACCATATGCCGTCACAGTGGGAGGGCCTTGTCAGAGATACTAAAAGAAGCACTCATGAATTTCATGAAAATTGTTTTCTAGGGTGCATTTACCTCACCACGGGCAAAAGAAACATATAGCAAGTATTGTGAATATCTCTGTTACGATTTCAAGATAGCAAATTTTAAGATTTGATTTTGGTAGCCAAATAGCAAGATTTTTGGACCTTACAGGAAAAATAAAACTAAAATTTGGATCCATTCCAAAATGTCATTGTATGATATGCAGGTATTATTCAAGCCTTGATAGTTTCGTTTAAAGGTTCACTATTACTTATTTGAATCCCTTCCGTCTGAAACCAAAGCTGCAGATCAGACCAATCATCCTTTTTAAAGCCACTTTGTAACTCAGCTTGCAAGGCAGAGTACTTTTAGTGTGTGTCTGTTTCATTTACTGCAGGTACTCCCCAAAGTGGTAAAGCATTCTTTATTTTTCGAAGTGTGGAATCTCAGTAATTTGTCATGCTCTCTAAAATAATATTAAAGTTCATCCATAAGCATGGCTTTCATTTTTTTCAACAAGAACCTTGTCTTCATAATATGCGTAGACCTTATTTTTTAAGTTTTGGAACATTGCAGTTTTGCATACAAATTAAATACATATATTAAGTTGTATTTTATTATTTATTTATTTAAATGACTGGAAATTAATTTTTTATTTTTGTTCCTTCTGAGTTGTCATAACTTTTTACTTTTCTTTGTGTCTTATCAACTTTTTCACGTACCTAGTTGATTATTTGTCTATCTCTATCTCTTTATCTCTCAAGGGTCTTTTAATATTAAAGTAATATGAAATAATACTAAAATAATATCATGAAAATACAAATTATCATCATTGCTACTTATGAGCTTTTCCTTTTCAATGAATATCTGTGTTAGCAAATTGAGCACAAAAATTACAAAGGCCATAAAACTACCACCACCCATCATATGTATAATGATTTTACGGCTCCAGAATCTTAGAACTCAGTACTACTCAAGTGAACTAATATGTAGTAGATTTCTGACAAGAGAACGTTTGCAAGGGAAACTTGGAATATTTTGTTTACTTGTATAAAATTTTATATATGAAGCATCAATGACACATGCAACAATTAAATGTTCAGCAGGATGTTCTGGCTTCAGGTAGACTCAGGTACTAGTGATGAAAGGTTAATTCACAGTTAGATCTGTGCTTAAGGAAGCACTGGAAATAAGCACTATGATATAAAATTATAGACTTTGGAGTTTAGAAAATTATATTTATATTATAAAAGTAATACACAGAATGTATTCAGTCTAAAGAATATTTACAGTTTCAACTATCCTTACCATTGGACATTTGAGGAACTTCTCTTCTGTATTTATTTGAAACATTTAGATGCTTCATTTCTGTAAAGACAGTGGTTTGTATATTTTGATTGTCTAATTAGAAAAACCTGAGTTTATTAAAATACCTCATCATTTAACATTTAATGATCCAAATATTGCAATTAATAAGTCAACTGATTATCTTTATTGATATGCATTTGCATTAAAAGTGTAATTAGAAAATTTCGGGGCCGACCCCATGGCGCAGCAGTTAAGTTTGCACATTCCATTTCTCAGTGGCCCAGGGTTCGCCGGTTCAGATCCTGGGTGCAGACATGGCACCACTTGGCAAAAGCCATGCTGTAGTAGGAGTCCCACGTATAAAGTAGAGGAATATGGGCATGGATGTTAGCTCAGGGCCAGTCTTCCTCAGCAAAAAGAGGAGGATTGGCAGTAGTTAGCTCAGGGCTAGTCTTCCTCAAAAAGAAAAAAAGAAAAAAAAGAAAATTTCTGTAACTTTACTCCCCCAACCCAGATCTGAATTTCTAAGATAACACTTGATGCCTCTTTGTCATTTTAGACTTAAAGTAATCAAGACCATATGTAAATTATCTTGATTAACAGCCAAACACACTAACTAATTGCTCACCTTCCTCCAGATCTTTATTTCTTCATTCCTTTCTTTCTCTGGTTAATGGGGTTATTATGCTTCCAGCCATTTCTACATCTAGAAACTTACTTTGTTCCTACCTTTCCCAATCATACCGCAGACTTCCCATTAGAGTGCTCTCAGATTTATTGTGGTTGTCCACATTCTCTCTCTCTTACTTCACCACACACCTGCACACACTAGCCTTTTCATTGTTGCCGCTGTTCATCGGTGCCAACGAGAATGTTCTAATCTCCAGCCCAAAATATGGATTGTGTTTGTCCACTCCATGACTCTTTCATATTTTCTTATTAAGTGAAGTGTTAAAAAAATTAACATACAATTTATTCTCTTAAAAGATAGTGATTCCTACCCTTTTTGGTTATCAGTAATCAGTTGCATGTTTAATTTGTGTATATATAACCATCTTTAAGAGTATGGCAAGCAGTAGTCCAATTTCATCAGCATAAGGTGTATTGAATGGAATAGGCTCCACCAGCATTAACATTAATGGATTTACCAAAGCTGTCAGCTTTGTAATCTTAGGAACTTGATTTTGTCAACACTCTGCATGTTAGCTTGGATCCTTCAACAAGCAGATGCTAAAATGGTATTGAACATGTAAGGATTTTATTACAGAAATGCTCTTGTGCCAAAAAATAAGGAGGGAGCCAAGGAAGAGTGGAGAGCACTTGCAGTATAATATCCGACCCAGAGGAAAGAGAGATGAAAGCTCCTAGACTTCCCTGGTGCAGTGATATTAAAGGAAAGTCCAGCAATGCTGTCCAGGAATCCCTGAGGCATGATTGGAGGCATCCTGTGACTCCAAGAAATGGGCCTATTTTAGCATCTTGACCACAGTTGGTCATTGGCTGGGAGGAGCTCTTGGGTAGCGCGGCCTTGGGAACAATAGGATTTCAGAACACAGCAATTGGGATTCTCAGTCAATTACACATGTAGTTAGAAGTCAGCATTGTCTTGGCTCCCAAAGCCCTGGAAGATGATCCATTTCTTAAAACAGAGTGTATCTAGCTAAATTCATGAGAAACTTGATTATATATCAACAATAGTTGTTTAGCTGACACCAAGAATTAACCTGCAGTGTCAACTATTCATCTTAGTAAGACTAACAGATTGTCCCCATAATAGCGGATTTCTATCTAGGAGCTGAATTCCATTCTGCAGTTGGATTGGTGAGCATAGACTCTGAATAAAGAGATTTAAATGGACAGTTCAAACTTTGATGACACTAGGTTATGACATTCAGTCATATTTCCCTGCATACCAAAGCTACACCTGCCCCAAGAAACATGCAGATCACACCTGGGCCTGAGCACCCTCCCTTTAGACAGGACAGGAAACAGCCTGCTGAGGTGTGCCTCTCTGACTCTGGTCTCTCGTGTTCCATGCTGACCAGCCCTTCTGTATGTGTTAGCTTTTACACAGAAAAAAACACCACAATACTGGCTTAACACACCAATTTGTTATTATTATTATTTATTATATTTATTATTATTATCCACCAGTTCTGGGCTTGGGCAGGTGATTTTTCTGGTCTTCATCAGCTTGACTGGGACTGGATGTGCTAGCATGGTTTCACTCATGTCTGTGGCCTCAGATGCGATGACCGGGAGGGAAGGAATGATGGGAGCCTCTTCGCCACATGCTCTCTCATCCTCCAGAAAGCTAGCCCAGGCTTCTTCCCCTGGGGGCATAAGAGTTTCCAGTGTCAAAAAAAGACAGGCTCTGATATGCAAGCACTTTCCAAGTTTCTGCTTTTGTCATATTTTTTCTTGTCCCATGGACTAAGGCAAATCATGTGGCCAATTCCAGAGTCGGTGTGATGGGCCCTATTGAAGAGTATGAATGAGTATGAATGCACAGATGCCTGAACAAATTTTCAGTGAACTGTTCAGTAATTTCAGTAAATAGTAACTGTTCAGTAATAGTAAAATTGAGAATTGTTCTATCATGCCATCTGATTAGTATGTTTCTCCTCCTCTCTCTTTCCCTCTTCGTCCTCCTTCACCTCCGCCTCCTCGTCCTCCCCTTCTTTATGACTACATAATGACTCAGACTACGTCCACATTGTTCCATTTTCTGATTCTGGCATAAAAATATTTATACTCTAAAGTAAACTTTTACATATACTGAATTCAGCTGCAATTTATTAATTTTTGTCTCAACCCTCAGTATTGCCAACAATGAAAATCTCTCTCTTTTTACAGTTTATAAGGATTCTGAGAGTACATGGGTTTTCAGATAAGAAGCTACAAAGACTTCCTTTCAAATTAGGAATATTACATGGGAAAGTTATGGAATTAATTTTTATTTTAATGGCGGCTAGTCAATTCACTCAGAAGTAGCAATTCATCACATTTCTTGTTCCTAATAAAATAATAGATGTGTTTATTCTTCAGTTTGGTTGTTGTTTAAATGTGAAAATTAACAGGCAGAAATTGAATAATATATGACTTGTTAGAAACTGTAATTTTCTGCTGTATAGCTCTTCTCTTAGCCAACCAGTTTGAGCCCGTTATCACTATAATCAGGTGCTGAAGAGGATAAACATGAAAGCAGCATGTTAAAAATAAGAAAATAAATGCTTTGGAGTGACTAGTACCTTTGCTTGTAATCAAGGCAGTATTTGGAGCATGAAGTAAAGCTGCATTAGAAATCCTTGTAGGCTCAATGCATCCCTACCATTTTCTAGACAGAAGTACATGGGTGAGTGGACACAGTTTTCACTTAATATTACTATGACGCACACATGCAGAGCTAAACTGGCATCATTTGGTGAGATGATAGACTTGTTTTCTGCACCCACAACTAGGCCTCAAATGTCATGTCTGTTAGCCTGCCCTCTACAAATATTTCTAGTCTCAACTCCTAGACTCCTCTCCAGCACTAGAAAATCCACTAGAGTGATTTCACTTAAACATATGTGTACTGAAAAAGAACTTCATCAAATTGGCCATTTGGCAAAAGTAACCAATTACTCAGTTTTGTACTGTTTAACCAAGGTGGGGTGTGTATGTGTCTATGTTAGTAAAATGAGAGACAGGTGAGACTGTCGTTTGTTTTTTGAAGATAGCATTCATCTTTAGTGACTCAGATCCACTCTCTTGTCCCACTGAAATGACTGTTACCTTTCCACACTGATGAAGGATAGAGATTGTCTCTTTGACTGAATCTCTGGTTATTACTGTGTAATTTGCCTTATGCTATGGCTACCACTTTCCATCAGCCCAACGGTAGAACACATGGGAAGTTCCTCATTCTTAGACATTGCCCATCAAATTGTTTGGTTGGAACTCACAGCTTACCAATCATCTGAAACTGTGCTATCTTTATTTGCACTTCTTTTTGGTTTTCACACGGTACCTACTTAGGGACTTGAGATTGCCCCTTTTCAGTTTATGCATCAGGAGATATTTGAGTATCATGCAATCATTCATAATCTACACATATTCATCCCAGTAAAGTTGCTTTTTTTAGTAATCCTCACGTTGACAGTCATAACCTTGGTACATCCCAAGATCTTGTTCTATAGTGCCGTCTTTCTTTTTCTGGGTAACACATCAAGTGATATCCCAACAAATCTCATCTGATTTCCTGCTGAATACTTCCTTGATAAAAGAAGCAACTTCAATTTCTCTTTATAAAAATAGGAATTTAAAGTATATTCACTTTTTCATCATTTTGGATTTTCATATACTAGGCTCCAGAAAATAAATGGAAAATTTCCTTTCTAACTGTGTTTGTTCAGCTCTAAGAACCCCATTCCCCATTTTAACTCATCAGGTCATGTTTTTTCTTCTAGGACTACAATGATGAAATTCGTCAGGAACAACTACGTGAATTGTCTTACTTAAATGGCTCAGAGGACTCTGGTCGTGGCAGAGGTATTAGAGGCAGAGGGATCAGAATAGCTCCCACAGCTCCTTCAAGGTACATTAGTTCATACTTGGAATAAATTAACAACAAATGAGGATGGCAGTCCTTTGCTGGCTTGCTCTGTGTCATGATCCCAGTTAGGAGTAAACAACAGCAGCATCAGCAACAGTAACCGCCACCACCACAAAAGCAATACAGCAAATGTTTATAGAGCACACAAGAACTTTCGTAAATCAACTCGTCAAATTCTCCGTACCAGGGTTAAGTATTATTTACAGCTGAGAAATTGAGGTACAGAAAGGTGTAAGGAATTTGCCCAAGGGTCACACAGACAGTCTGACTCCAGAATTCATGGTTTGAGCTCTTAACAACTATCCTAAGAAAATAAGAAGAGCACACCTGAGACTTCCTACTCTTGTGCCTGTCCCCATGATTGGGACATCAGATGATACAGTCATTTGCATTGTTGAACCAGGATGGCCTTGCACACGAAGAAAGTTACAAATTTTGTTTGTGTCTTAAGTGGCCCTTGAATTGAAGTAGTCTTGCCAGATAGGTAGAGAGATAGGTGATGACGACAGAAAGATAGATAGATAGATAGATAGATAGATAGATAGATAGATAGACAGATAGAAGATATTTAGATAGATAGGTAGATGATATATATATACCACCAGTCCAGAAAGCCAGAAGCAGAATTCTTGCATGGCCGATGCTAAGAGTATTTAAGTTCAGTTACATTTGACTTTGCAATGTCCTTGGTCATCAGAGAATTTTATTTGACGTCGGTCACTTTGCAAAGAAATTGGAATCTTTCTGCATCGGAATTTGCTTTGTAGAATTCTGAATTTGTCAAGCTTTCAACAGGAAGCCTTGCTTTGACAAGAATTAAAGCAGAAAATACTCATAGCCTTCACACACAGACAATGTGATTCAGTCATTGCCTTCACCCTGTTGTAGTTGGCCTTCAACTCTCTAAAGGACATCAATCTAGAATATTATTTCTTACGTTGCAGAGAAATCATCTTAAGAGATTCTAAGACACTTTGCTGGTTCAATTTATTTATTAAATTATGCCCCAAATATTTTTAACCATCACTGTCAAAAGACAGCTGTTTTAATATTTAAATCATAAACATCTCAATTTCACACTTATCAGAAAAAAAAAGTTAAGAATGATGAATGTATAACCCGGGCAATAAAGATCTAAAGGTAAAACATGCCAATTCTGGAAATTACATTTGATTAAAGGAAAAGCTTTTGAAAATGTTCTAGAGCTTATTTTTTACATTTTTATCTTAAAAAAATAAAAAACATAGCTTTCTAGTGCTATCCAGGAACATTTATTTATTGCTAAAAATTAATGTGACATAACTTTATTTTGTGGTCATACTTTTTTATAGAATCAGCCTTTTATAAAACCTTGTACATTTCTAATCTCATGATGGGTTGTGAAACGACATCATTGCAGGTAATCTTAAATTGATGAAATCGTATGGTTTGAATCATGAAATTATCACTTTTATAGTTCAAAAAAGTGCCACTTTTGGCAGTTTATGTGATGTAACCTAAGTATATATTTAGCGTGTCTACAGAGGAGACAGCTTGTTTGTATTCCATATTCCTTGAAATTGGAACCATTTTTTAAAAATACCACATTAACCAGCTTTCAAGATTATAAAATCATCATATTAACAGATTTTGTTTTGGTGTTGATGTTCCTCAGTGTAACACTACATTTGCCATATTTGAGTGGACCATATAGGATTTCAATTTAGTAAATATTTTATTCTAAAATATTAATCTCTTTAATGATCTAGTAAAGAATAGTGCATTGTGATCTGGGGTTTTCACTATCTTAGAAGAAAAATTTCATTGAAAGCCCTTGATTTTTAATATCCCATAAATCATACTGATCTGATACTGCATATTAAAAAGACAAGAAAATTAATATTGGAACTTAAACTTCACTTCCAATGCTATATTGATATCATTAATATATTAACATTAATGAAAGTAAATGGAGCAGAACTCTGTTGTCTTCTATTTCAAACCACATGATGAAATGTATCTACAGTTAAAAAGGAATAAGGAGGGGCCAGTCCCATGGCCTAGTGGTTAAGTTTGGCACACACCACTTCAGTGGCCTGGGTGCACACGTTCAGATCCTGGGCACAGACCTACACCACCCATCAGCCATGCTGTGGTGGTGACCCACATATAAAATAGAGGAAGATTGGCAACAGATGTTAGCTCAGGGCTTGTCTTCCTCAGCAAAGAAAAAAAAAAGTAATAAGGAAACAGCTTCACACAACAGAAAATCATATTGATCAGAAAGCTCTTGAAAACATGAGCTAATTGATGCTAATTTGTAAATTCTTATGAAATTATGACTATTCAGTTACTTATATTCAAAAGGAATGATGCCTGGGATATTTTAAAACTTCTATAATAATTTGTTGAAAATGTATTTAATTAAAGGAATTTACATTTCATTAAACATATCTATGAAAACTATCTAATCTTCCAATAACAATGCATACCAGAGAACAAAGCATTACATCTTACATTATAATAATGTATATTACATGATTGAAGAAGTAAGATGTGTGACATCTCTAACACATCACCACTACATGTGGAGTGAGAGCAAACAGTGGAAAATAAAATGTTAGGGGCAGATTTTGAAGGCTTTTGTTTACTACAATGAGGACTAATACATAGCACTAATGGAGTTTGTTAAAGAGGTCGTAATTATATTTGTTTCTGGGAAAGACTACTCATTCATCCCTGTGAGTGATAGGGAAGAATTAGAGCAATGCGACAGACAGACAGACAGGAGGCAGGTTTGCTGGGGCTGTGTCTGGCAGACAGTTGATGAAGGGATGGAATGAGAAATTAGATTTCATGTGAGCATCACATAATTTAAAAGCAGGAAGAATTGTTACAGGTTCAGAAATCTGATTTTACCCCATTACGAAAACATTCCCTTCAGACCCAGAGAGTTATAATCCTTACCTGTGATTATTCAGTGGTATAGCCAGGACTTGCGGATATAGTTTAAAGTAGGGTGACATATAACTTACTATCCGCACGTGGACACTTCTGAGAGTGTTAAAATGCCAAACTGAACAGGCGGCTGGGACAGCAGTTGTAAATCAGAACTATTCTGGGCAAACCGGGACTTACGCTCACTCTCCTTACTGGGAAACAGATAGGTGCTTAGAGGCCCAGGGAAGGTAAAATTGGTCTTCCCATCCTTTTTTATACATGTGTTTTTATATTATCATGATAATAAAGAATATTGTATTCTCGGCTATGTTGTGCTTGAAGCGGCACTGGGCCTTCTGGGTCTTTTGTATTTTACCTTCCCTCAATCCAGGAGAGGGTCCTCTTTACATTAGCCTCACAATAAGTTCTCTGATAATTTCTCTATTCGTCAGCGCTGTAATCTATTTAAAACTGTTAAAAGCTTTACCAGCATTCTTACTGTTCACTCATACAACCTCGTTCTCCACAAGCAAGAAAGAGCCAGCCGACTGCTATTCACACAGAAAGCGTCACAGACATCCCCACCTGTGGGCACAGCCAAACTGTGGGACTGTTGACATCCCAGTGATCATCATTTTCCCCAAAGCTTTAGTCTTCCTGCTCAAAGCAGTGCTTTCTGGAGGCCAGCCTTTCAGACATCATAAAAAATGAAATAACCATGCTTTTGCCCAAAGACTTCAGACAAACACTCAACCTTTCCAGAGACCTCCGAATACCATAAAAGTTGGCTGCACCCATTTGATCTTAGGCTTTTAGTACAAGTTGCTTTTGTGTCAAGCACTGTAGTACAGAGTATTCAGTCTGTCCTTTTTTGCAGAATCCTAATATCTTTCACTAGCACCATAGTTACCACAGGAAAATAAATTATATCGGAGACGGTACCGGTTCGGGGGGTTACATGCATGATGATAAATCAATGACAATGAGTTGTGATTTCAAGTGACCTCAAGCTTAAGCTACTATAATAAACACAATGATATCACCGTGGTTAGAGTTCCACATTTCATTAAAGTATTGAAGTGCAGGCAGATCTTTTTTTTTTTTTTGTAAATGACAGCATTGCATATCAATGTCAATAACCTCCTGCAGGGAGGAGACAGACCTTTAGCAGCTCACTTTCATAGATGGTCCAGTGACTCGTATATTAGACGATGCTCTAATTTGGGTCTTCTTGGAAAATTTGGAATAAAACGAGAGGGAGTTGGTTTTTGTTTGTTTGCTTGGTTTAGTTTTGTTTTTGTGTTTTATGAAAGAATATATGACACTATTTTACGTGGTTTTCATGGTAACTGAGTCAAAACCAGTATTTACAAAATTTATTCTATGGAAGTCAAATTGCTTTACATCCTAAAGAATCTCAATTAAACACAAACACACACACATACTGTCTCATACACACACTTACATATACATGCATGCAGAGATTACTGCTTTTTTTCCCATGATATGGAGGCTACAGTTTGGGAGTTTTATCTGTTTTAGTCTCTTTCTCTCATTGCTTGTCTCTGATTTGTACATAACCTGTTTGTCCTAGGGGCCGTGGGGGTGCCATTCCTCCTCCCCCGCCACCTGGACGAGGTGTGCTCACCCCTCGAGGGACCACTGTGACCCGTGGAGCTCTTCCAGTGCCCCCTGTAGCAAGAGGTGTCCCTACCCCACGAGCCAGGGGGGCACCAACAGTGCCAGGATACAGGGCACCCCCTCCTCCAGCCCACGAGACTTATGAGGAATATGTAAGTACCCTCAAGAAATCCATTGTTAGGAAGACTAAGTTGATTGAATAACAAGCTAAGCCTCAAATACATTCATATACCATGAACATAGCAGATGATATTCATTGCAGAAAACAAATGTCATTTGCAACAGAGTTTAAGCAGTACATTTAAATGAGAGCATTTTGGAAAAGCTTTCATTTTACAGGTGCCGTCATTGTTGTTAGTACCAGTTACAGAGCTTGCATTTTAAGAATCAAACTCTCCTGAGGTTTTCTCATCTTTAGAAGACGTGGTCAATTTCAAAATGGAAATAATTATGAGGATAATGTGCATCATCATATGTTTACAAGATTCTTCTGCAACGTGGTAAAGATTAGCATAAAACTCACTCGGAAATACTTGACAAATATAATGTGATTGTATTATAAACTTTGGTAATAATGTAAGACAGTGTGGCTGGTCTTTCACTTAAACATCGTTACTCTCTCTTTCACTGTATGAAAGGTCTGAAATTGGCAGGTATGAAGAACTCAAACAAATACAGAATGAACAGAAGAAATTCAGTGTCTCTAAGCATTGCCCTCCTTTCCCATCACTGTATCGCTTGATACACCCTTTGACCTTTCGTCTACGTCGTTAGTCCACTAGTTACATCTATGCTAGTCCCTGTATCCATTTCTTCTACTATGTTACAAAAATTGTGAAAAGGGACCGTTTCCTATTCATTTGTGTAACCATAGGAAGTCACTGTAAATGTTAAACTGAACTGATGCCAGCTGGATCATTGTCCTAGGAAGAGGTTCATTTTGCCTTTAACCTCCTCAGCATGCTCATCCCCGGATCCAGGTGTTTGTTTCCTTCAACCACCCACAGACATGCTGTCCTCTTAAACATCCTCTGTGAATGATTACTAATTAAATATAAACTCTTCAAGGATAGTTACTGTCACATGCTGGGCACTCAAAACAGAAATGTTTTATGGACTGGTTAATAACCAAGCAAAACTTCATCCTAAAATAAAGTGAACATGGTCGGTAAGGTGTCATTAAGAATGTAATAATGCTTAGAGTATGTTAGCTTTTAGGAATAATGTTGCTCCTTAAATGTGAAACATTGACTTATATCTGCAAGGGTAAAGAAAGATTTTTGGAAATCCTTTTCTACTGGAAAAGATGAAATGTGTTCATCTAAACTATCTATTATACATTAAGTACCCAGATTTAAAATCTTCAGCAATCTGAAAATTGAGAAATCAGAAGCAGAAAACATATTCTACCCTGTAAACAAGCCCACACGTCAGGAAACACAGAGCCTAGTCCTGTTTCTGCCATCTCTTCCGGAGACATAGTATGTAAAAATTAAGTACTTGTTCAATGAATGAACTAAAAATCCCCAACACGGATGATTGGATCATTGTTTTTGATCTCTGAGGAATCTTCTAGCTCTACTATCTTTGTATACCTTGCCACTATGGTGTTTTTGTCTTCCAGACAGGGGTGTAAAGAGTCAAATCTTATTTCAAAAATTAAAAGAGAGAGAAAAACTTTTCACATAATAATGGTCGAGATTGTTATTAATCAAAGAATTTTCAGGGCACCCAGGGCACTGTAAAAGAGAGCAAGGTTGGCGGAACATCATAGCCTTTCATGTAGCCGCGAAAACAGTGCAGCCTTTCACATGCACTCCGATTTACAATGATGAAATTCCTGGAGTACCAGGCAAATAAGAGTCAGAGGCGAAAGTCTAAAGAATTTATAGGAACGTGGGTGAGAAGGGTTATATCCTGAGTGGGAAATCCAGGAGGGGGAGTACTTCCTAGAATGAGTAAAAGAAAATACTTAAAGCCATGTAATCTGAATCTTTTACCTAGATTTTGTCAAATCCCTTTGATTCATTCACTCAGTCATTTACTGAGCCTCCATATTATTTCAGGCACTGTTGTGAAGGTTCTGGAGACATAGCTGTGAACAGGACAGACCAAATACCTGCTTTCCTAAAGCTGACATTTTAATGGGAGGAGACAGAAAACAAGCATATATCAGTAAATGAATAAAGTAATGCCAGATGGAGCTAAGTGCTCTGGAGAGAGACGGGCGGAGGGCACTGCTTTAAAATGGGCAGTTAGGGAGCAGCCCTGACGACCTAGTGGTTAAAGTCTAGTGTGCTCCACTTCATTGGCCCAGGTCAGGTTCCCAGTCGCAGAACCACACCACCCATCTGTCAGTAGCCATGCTGTGATGGCGCTCACATAGAAGAACTAGAAGGACTTATAAGTAGGATATACAACTACATACTGGGGCTCTGGGGAGGGGAAAAAAAGAAGAAGAAGATTGGCAACAGGTGTTAGCACAGGGTGACTCTTCCCCAGAACCAAAAAAGGGCAATCAGGGAAGGTCTCTCTAAAGTGGAGACTTCAGCAAGCGCCTAAATTAAGTGAGGGCCCAGGCCAAGGGACTGCCTCTGCAAAGAGCATCCCAGCTGAAGGAAACAGCAAGCGTAAATGCCCTGAAACAGAACCTGCTTGAAATGCTTGGGGATCAGCCGGAGGACACGGAAGCTGGAGCAGCCTGTGTGAGGGGAGGGCGTAGATAAGGTCCAGGGATGGACAGGCCAATTCCTGCTGCTATTGGAAAGTTTCGAGCAGGAAAGTGACGTGATCAGATTTATGTTTTAAAAGATTTATTCTGCATACATCACTGAGAACAGAATATGGGAAGGGGGTGGCCACCAGAGTGGAAACAGGGAGACCGGTGAGTAACTCATTGCAATATTTTCCACTGACAAAACAATGGCTTAGAGGGGCTGAGAGGAGATCAGACTCTGAGTGTTCTCTGAAAATGATTTGACGGAATAGATGTAAGATGGGTGAAAAAGAAAAAGGAGTAAAAGATAATTTGTGTGACTTTTGTGACGTGAAGGGTAAACTGATCCTTGAACTGAACAACTGGGTTAAATCGAAGCATCGTTTATTGAAAGGAGGTGTACCACAGGGGGAGTTGGAAATTTAGCCTGAATCCCATTAAAGGTGTCTGGCCTTTAGGAACCTCTGTTGCGTTTCTGGGTGGACAGGACCTGACTTTTGAAACACACAGCAGCATCCCGAGGTGTGAATTCTAGGTTTGTCACCAGCTGGTAACTTATAAACATTCTGAGGCTTGGATTTCCCTTCTGTATAATGGAGTAATCAATTCAGCTTCACAAGACTGCCCTGAATATTAGAAATAAATATTCATAAGCACTTATAAACGTGCATAAGTACCTAGAACATTATAGGCACTCAACAAAAAGTAACTATTATAGAAAATTCCATCATGTATGATATTCTTTAATTTCTGCCTGGAATAAGCTATGAACCCGTGGAAGTCATAGACATTTACCTACGTTTGGTGAATTAACTGGGCATCATTGATTACAAATAGCAGAAGCAATTTTATCTTCTTTTAGTAATAAATAAATAAGTAAACAAACAAACTTGGGGGGAGGGTTGTTTGAATATAGAGTCATGATGTCCAGTAATAGGAATGCCATCAGATCTTGGTAAAATATGTCCATCCTAGGGCTGCCACGTTTACATGTCCAGTTCTCATCACCTACCGATGCTGACTGGCTGGCTGGCTCTGAGTCCTAAGCTGGATCCCCAGGTGGGAGAATCATGCTCATCCAAGTTGTCAGGTGTCTAACACCAGTCAGTCAGCTATGCCTACAGGGCAGGTTTCTGGAAACCAGGTGTGAGATCTACCACTCATCAGCCACCAGTGGTGAGAGGAGTGTAGGAGTGAAGTTCACGCAGTATAAATATGGTTACTAGGGACCCAACCCCTAGGATAATATGGGGAGACACTCATTTCCAGAGATGGAGAAAATATTAGGAACTTGGCACATATCTCAAAATATATCTATAATAACATACTGCTGATTATGGGAAAAAGTAGATACTGTTTTTAAAAAACTCTTTTGTGTCATATTTTATTAAAACCTGTCATATGGCATATTTTAACTTTTTTTCCTAAAAGCAATCCAGTGAGTCCATAAAAAGTTTAATACATGGCTGAGAAGCTGCTGACAGCAATCTTTGAAGTCTCAATACCAAACTCAGATTAACACTCAAGAGCCGCTACCCTCTGCTCTAATTTTAAACTATTGATTCTTCCGTAAGGGATAAGAAAAACAGAAGTTTAAGTGTCTCAGTAACAAAATAATAGCACCAGGCTGAGTTGATGGCAAAAATCTCTGAGGAGTTCTTAACTTTCAGATAAAATTTCTTGGAAAAGCTTCCCTTTATTACAAAGGACACTCCAAGCCAATTCGCTCTTCAGACTTGTCTTTCTCCCCTGCTGAGTCTCAGCATTAAGTTTCTGACCACAGAGAATGTATATAGGTAATCAAATTCACTCCTCGCTGCTTGCCTGACAAGAAACAGCTTACTGTAAATGAGATTGCTGTTTAAAACCATCATTAGTGTTAGCAGAGTCTTAAAAAAAAATGTGAATTTTAGTTTAATTGTTCCACATCTTAATCCAGACTTTAAATATTTTAAAGCTTCTTTTCACTGACCTTCTGCTAAGAGAATACATGTACATTTTACAGATCCATCATCATGATTGAAGTAGGTTTGGGGAATTGAAAAGTAGATTTTAAAAACCTCCCACACAACAAAATATGAAGCTGATCAGCTCTGTCAGTGGATAATACATTAAAAGAGATTGAACTTAAACTTTTGAATACCTACCAGGTTCCAGTCACTGGACATTGCTTCACCTAGTCTCATGGTAACACCACCAACCAGTTACTGATGACGTGCTTTAGTAGATGAGTACACTGAAGCTAGGAATCGAGACCTGCACCCAGTTTTCTGTCTCCAAAGCCTCTCTGTTTGTCACCATAAAATATCCTACATAGCATTTGTCTCACAGAGAACTCACACACATATATACAGATTATTATATGTTGTACCTCCCACCCGGACTACAAGTCAGTGTTTGACTCCCCTTAGCAATATTTAGGACATCTCCCAGCGCCTGAGTGAACACCTCTCACAACAGAGACCTCAATAGCTCCAGAAAGTAGGTGCTGGAAATATAAAATCTGTGGTTAAAGAGACACTGCTCTACTCTCAAAACCATGCCATCTAGCAAGGGAGACGAAGAGTTGAACAATTAACCTACAGTACTGTAATTGCTATATAGGGCTCTTGTCTTCTCTACCCTCTATTAGAAGTAATTTTTGCTCTTATCTTCTCCCACTTACAAGATTTAACGTCCTACAAGCAGAACTAAAAGAAAACTTGGGTGTTTCTTAAGTTTATCTTTGCAGTTCTAAGTAAAGTGCTTGGTAATAGCAATTGAATTGAACCTACTTATGATATTGTTGGAAAGACGTTATATATGTGCACACTCATACATATTTTATATAAATATTAAGTGAATGACGTTACGACAGAGCATATATTAAGTGTCAAATAGAAACTATATCTGCATGAGTAAAAGGAATTCCATTATGGCTGTGGGTGTTTTAGAAAGTCTCTAAGAGGCTGAGCAAAACAAGAGCAGACCAAGATGACTAAGAACAACTTCAAGAAATAGCGAGAAGAGGGAGGAAGCTCCACGCAGAAGAGATGATAAGAGGGAAGGCAAGAAGAGGGAGCTTTCATAGCAAATCTGAAGAATCCAGGAGAACTATTTGGGGAAACAGAGTTCACTTAAGAGAGCAGTGGGAATAATATGGGATAGCAGATGACCTCAAAGGCTGAGCTTATAACTTCACTGATTGTGATAAAATGCCACCTGAAGGTTTTTGAGCAGAAGAGAAACTAAGGTTTTGGGAGATTTTATAGTTCTCAGTTGTTTTGGGTGGATTGGAGAACAAAGTGAAGAAAGGAGAGAAGATTTAGGGGATCAACAATAGTGAGGCTCGCTGAGATGTGGCCTTGGCTGTGAGCATAGGATGGGATTGAAAGTTCAAGGCCAAAGAGAACGCTGAAGATGGAAGCAATGGGATTTGACAAGTAGGTGTGGGAAGAATAAGAGAATGCAATCAAGCCTGATTCAAAGATATGTTTGTAGATAGGGAGGGTTGGGGGACAGGACCAAGGGCTGTGGGAAGGGTGGGTAGTGAAAGATTGACATAGATACTAATGAAGCTCCTTTCCGAGGCTCTGGGAGAAACATTAAGCATGCTCATAGAGTCATGTCTCTTTGTTGCAAAAGTAAGGAATTTTACCTACAATGGGTGGAGGTCACTTCCCCACCTGTCACACTCACGTTGGATCAGGTGGTGTTAGACTGGGCAAGGCTATTTGTGAGATCATGCTAAGTGGAGTTTGTGTTGGAGATTCATGTAGTTTGAGTGTAGTGGAATACTTTTATTTGTATAATTTACATATTGCTAACATTCTGCTGTAGAAATGATTGCAGGAATACTCTTCCCATCTCAGCTAGTGTCATTGTACAAGTATTCACCGACGGAGGTCTAACTGCTGTTTGATTATGAACTCCGGCGCTGGTGCTGGAAGTATGTGGTTGGTGATGGTCTTCCATGTCATTCAGCTCAGCTATGAAAGTAACTTGATAGAAGCTTCCCAAAATTTGACAATAATCTTAACAGCCTATGACATAACCAGTGATGAATTATGAAACTAAAGAAAACTTTCCCAAACTACTGATAATAACAAAACTTTTCCTATCAACTGTGCTAGAGGAAAAAACAGAATTTGCTCTCCTCTCTATAGAAAATATTATAAAATCACTGGTCGTAATAGAGGTGATAACAAATTATGCCCTCAGATTATGCCCTCAAAAAGTAGGAAAAAATAGTATAGGGTTGTATCAAGAATACTTAATAAAAATACTATATTGTTTTCTGGATTTTTGATGTTTTTGTATTTTCAGATTTTAAAATTTTGCAATTGGTCATGATTGCTTTTGTCATCCAAAATAAATATTCACTTTTACACCTGATTTGTATTCACAATTTTGTAACCTTTTTCTTAAAGATAGAATTCGAAGTCATTATCATCTTCAGGACCCACAAACTCTGGATCTCCTGTAGAGGAAAACAATGGCAACATTTATAGGAAAATGTGTATGAAGGGCCGGAGGAGTGTGGAGGGGTATCCTTCAAGGAAAAAACTCACTGTATCACCTTAGTTTCTTTCCAGTTCTGAAAGTCTGTTTTGCTATGCTTGGCTATAATCATGTGGTGCTTTGGTAAGTATGCCGTTCCTTGTGGAGATGGTGTCCTTTTAACAAAGGTTGTGAGAGAGAATTAAAAGTGCAGATAAAGGCATGTAACTTCGGAAGTGTCCATCAGAACATCACACTATAAAAACATATTGACAACGTAACTATATGCTTAAATAAACACTCTCTTGTAGCTTATATGTTAGTGTAGCATGAAAACAAAAAAACCCTCAGGTACACAAAATAGTTTCTGGTTTTCAAAGACATAGACCCATTTATTTTTAAATTACCTCATATTTTTTCCAGCAGTTAATACCTGGACATCAAGGAGGTATTTGGCACACAATAAAGCAAGAGAGATGTCAGTTCAATGCTACATGAGAGATTTTGGCCATGTATAATCAATCATGTTAACCTAATTTATACAATTCATCTTGACAAATTTTTGAGTAGCTTTTCTTTCCATCAGTCTTAACTAAGCCTATCGGCATTCCAGCCCATCCTGTCATCTAATTCAGACTCTGAGGCATCCTTCCAGTAACAATGAGAGAACTAGAAAATTCACTGGTAAATCAATAATCCTTAAAAGTTCCATAAATGAGTTCAGGCTGCCAACCTTCAATTTCATGTGTATGGAACATTTTTTGACAGGAGAGGGAAATAAGTATTAAAGGATAATTGAAATCAATTCTTGTGCCATTTTTGTGGAAGGAAAGATTATGGGCCTGATCTATAATGCATTTCAAGGGGAGCAAGGTGGGGTGGTTTTCTGTGTAATAGCCAAGAGCCTTCACCCAACGAAGGGAGACTTTTATTAGAGCTTCTAGTTCAGATATTTGTATTCCATTAAACATTCTTGCTTGAGTTTCATGCTCTAGTCTCCCCTTAGTAGAAACTAATTTATCAGAATACATTGTAGGATTTTGTTTTTTTGAAATGTAACTAATATTTAAAATAAGCGAAACATGTGAGGGTAATGAAATATCTTTTGAAACTATAGGATGGACATCGATACTACTGTGGTTCAAATCTCTATAGAAAGTTAGTGGTATTTAAGCACTACTAAATATTAAATTACTTCCCAAAATAATGTAAGATTCCATCTTTAAAAGTTGTGTGAATTTGCTGGAGCTGGAATCAACCATCCTTCTTCTAGCATTATGTCTTAGATTTTTAAGTCATTTTAGAATAGATGCAGATTCTTCTATTGGCCACAACACTCAGGATTGTAGCCGAACCTGTACCTTGTAATTACCATGACAAATGTCTTTTGCAACACTTACAAGGGTGAAGGTGGGTTTACTCTCTGTACCTTTTGCAGATGAGTGTTAGCTGATGGAAAATATTATGTCATAAACTATTTTGAAGTTTCCTCTTGGCTCTACTGGGGAAAAATAATGCCATGATCTTTTTGCAGCATCTGCTGTAGATGTGGGGAGGAAAACGGTAGTAAAAATGCCAAAAATTGCCACCTCAGCCTTAACAAATGCTACCATTCTTTTGTTTTTAACGTTATAAGTATATTTTAGGTTATATTATTTTCTGCCTTTGGTTCTTACTTAGGGCCTGAGGATTAATACTGAAGATGAGTTGAGGCTTAATTTATTTCTGTAGGTATATTCTTAAAAAGCTGTGCTGGGTACAAATTAATAGTTTTTATATCATTTTTTTCTTCAGAGTTGATTATTATTTTGACAGTTGTAGCCCCCTGAAAAATTGAGACCCTGTATAGGATGACATAACATATCTAATAATCCTAAAATTCACTTTTTCTTTCGCTGGTTGAAAAGCATTGCTCTCCATGTTTTGCGAACACCACCCTTATAATTTTCTGACAAAGAAAACTTAAATACAACTTGCCTAACTTGTTAGCTTGTCCATGGTTTTTGGAGAAAGTCAAATAGAAATGATAAAAATAGCATTGAGTCCTTGTCCATGCTTTGGCCCTCTTCCACTGTGGATTCCCCATTCAGTGGAAAATAGTGGCCTCTAAATCTTTTCATCAGACACAATTCTTTGTGGTTATTTTCTGTGATATTTTATGAGCCAAAGGCTTTTACCGGGGAAACTACAGATGATCTTTGAAATAACTTTTAATAATCCCACTTTTTGTGTTAAGACAATTTCTCTTCATTATTAAAGATGGAAACTGTACTTTCTCTTTATATGAAACCATATTATGGACCAATCTGGCAGAAGAGGGACTTGAAAGGACCCTCTTTTAACCCTTCTGCTTTGCATTTCTTAGAAAAAAAGTAGAGAATTTGCCACTGGTAGGCTTTTTATTTTTTCAAATTTCTTCATGTCTTTACATTAATTCATCTGCAGAACCTCTGACTTCTACACATCCATGTAAGTGAGTTGTCCTCTATTTTACACTGTCATGGATGTTAACAGAGTTGGAGAGCTGCAGATGCGATGGGTTTGAGTGCTGCATAGAGGCTTAGGATGCTGGAGGATGAGCAATTTGTTCTTTCGGGTGATCTTTTCCTTCTTTTCAACCTCTATGAATAAGCTCAAAATCTTCCCTGTTTTTTTCTATTCTTGGTTTAAATAAAAATTTAAAACAACAAATTCACATAATATGAATCACAGGGACTGTGTGTCATAAAGAATGCGAGAGATTTTGCCTTTAATATTCTTCCTGTTCTCCCTCTGCACAGCAGTACTAGCTATAACTACTGAAAAATAAAAGTCAATGCCCTTTGCTATAATTTCAGCCCATGTTGTAATTTCTGGTGGTTACTTATATTGCAATATTTTTTATTGAATAATAGAGCTAGAATTTATTCCTTTACAGAAAAAAAAATATCCAGCCAAAACAGAAACTGGCATCCACAGCTGATATAGTCAGCTGCTCTGCACAGTACAGAGCACCAGTTGGTGTCCATTCTGCTTGGTCAGACTTCAGATCTCGTTGGTTGGTGCCTGAGCTATTCTGGCTGTTAACTGTTGTACCACTTCCATACTGGTGAAATTCTACTAGAAATACAGTGTAACTGATTCTCCCAAATGGGCAAATTAAGTCAACCAAGCTTACAGATTAGGAAGACTCCTTAGCCAAGCCATTGGGGCAGTTGTCCAAACCAGATGGTTACACTGCCCCAAAACCTCTGTGGGTTACAGTTAGAGTTGATGGCACTGTGAGTTCAGAATTCCCAGTACTCTGCCTGTCATCATGCTGAACATCACAGTCTCTTTCCTGGTCGCCCAATGTATCCCACATCTGTAGAGAGTTGAACATAATCTAATGTACCTCACCTGCCTCACTCCATCATTGATTTATGTAGAGTCTCCTGAATGCAAAAGATAGTCATGCACTTTGGGATGTGGTAAAGGGTCTTATCTTTGTCCAATACACTCCTTTATTTTAATGTTGGAGAAATTAAGGTTCAGAGAAGAAGTGACTGGACTAAAGTCACACAGCTGGTAATGCCAGTCATAGGTTTCCTGACTTTCCTTGCACTGCTTTTTCTAACAGATATTCCAAGGAGAGGGGAAAAGGCACAGATACACTCGCTTATGTGTCTTCTCAGCATCTGGCATCCGCGTTGAGCTGAGTTTCAAGCTTTTCTAAAATTTACAGGGAGTAGGCTGACAGGATGGCATATGAAAATGTGTGAGCCCTCACCCTGAGCAGCTCTAGCACTGAGGTTTATGGGGCCCAAATTTCTCTTGTTGTCCTATCTTCCCTAATCAGAAAGCTGAAGGCCCTCTAGAAGAGACACGTACATACACACACATATACCCTCCCTCTCTAATTCAATTTTTTAATTACTGACACAGCAAAAAAAGCACCAAATATTTGCAAGAGCAAAATATAAACAAAAAGGAGGGGCTAGTTTTCCTTTATTTATCAGAGTTGTTCCTTCTTGGACACAGGAAATCATGGAAGAATAGCCTGTCCCGTGTTCTCTCTTGAGTCCCAGGACTGTCCTCAGCAGGAAGGAGTTGCAGTTGTGAAGACAGGAGTCTAGTTTACTGTAACGTAGCAAACATCCTCTGGAGGTAGGAAAAGGTTTTAGGAGTTATCTCTGGGGATTTAGTAGGTAAAAAAGTACTTACTCATTAAGCAGGAACTGACTTCTGTGTTTGAAACCAGATTTTTAGCAAAAGAGTCTATTCTGTTTTACGTGCCAAATATAAGTTGAAGCATTTTAAGCAATAAACTATAGAACAGCGTTATACACATAAAGCTCTAAATATAATGAAACAAAAATATATTTCACTTCATATCTAGATCACGTTTAAGATTTTCTTTTACATAAGAAACTATACTTTTAAAATTTAGACAACAGGATATGATAGTTTTCATATGTAACTTATGAAGCAAATATTCCAAAATAAATCTACCAAATGCCCTTCCTCCGAGAAAACAATCTCCATTAAAATTTCTTCCATAACTAACAAGTTTAATCCAGCTATATTCCCTTTTTTCCTACTCTAAGCTCCTTATAAGCTCCTATCATAACTCCACATTTTCAACTGTCATCTCCAAAACTGTCTCAAAACTTGATTCTCCCTATTGACTTATTTGTTCAAGAGTCTCCAATTATTTCTGGACCTTTCCATTCAAACTTCTCTTCCTACACCCATGCATCAAAACCATTCTCAACATCTCCCAAGTTAGGATTTCTCCTGGTTTGTCTTCTGTTCAGTTAAACCTCAGAAAATCTAAAAGTCATCTTTGGGTTCTTTCTTTGCTTTGTTTCAAATGCTCAATTCAGATTGGTTTTCCCAAAACGCTAACTTCATCATGTCACTCCTTTGTTAAATGTATCAATCTCTCCCTGTTGCCTAATGAATGCCAACTTCTTAATTTTACATATGTAATATTATGAGAAGATAAGTACTTTAGTTTTATGAGCTTACTTACTGTTAACTGTGTTTCATTTTCAAATGAGATTTTGACCAAGAATAAAAATAAAGTAAACGAACAGGCAAGGGAGAAAAATCCTAAATTTATACAGCCAATACAGTTAGCAGAAACTTTATAATTCGTAGTATATTAAAATATATTCTGCTGTTTGATTCAGTTCAATTCAACGTTTATCAAATATCCATTCTATATCATGCTGATTTCCACAGAGAGATGCAATGAGTCATAAAAAAGGTGGCCACCTTCATTAGGTGTCTGTTATATGTTAGGATTTTTACATACATAATCTCACAACAATAATAAAAGGTGAGAGGTATAGTCCTTGTTTTTCCATTAAGGAATTTTGGGGTGAAAGAATTAGATAAATCTATCAGTCACCTGTCTGATAGCAGAGCCAGAGAGATTTGTCTTCAAAACTAACACCTTGGGGTTGTCCCGTGGCCAAGTGGTTAAGTTTGTGCGCTCTGCTTCAGCGGCCCAGGGTTTCACTGGTTTGAATCCTGGGCGCAGACATGGCACTGCTCGTCAAGCCATGCTGAAGTGGCATCCCACATGCCACAACTAGAAGGATCCACAACTAAAAATACACAACTATGAACCTGAGGGCTTTGTGAGAAAAAGGAAAAATAAAATCTTAAAAAAAACAAAAAACAAACACACACCTTGTTGGATATAAAGACATAACAGACAAAGCTCCTGGCTTTAAAAGGGCAACCGGTAACACATCTGGACAAAAGAACAAAGCTCACAGGTTCAGGGCAAAGTATAAACTGTGAGGGTGGACTCAAGACTTCATTATTCTACATAAGCTGATGTTTTCCTGATGTACCTCATAACTGAGTATAAAGTAGTTGTGACACCTGCTGGAAATCCCATTAAGCTAAACATATCTGTAATATTTTTATTTGCTTTGCTTCCACTCAGAAAAGTCAAAGAACTAATTAGTTCTAATGCTATTTGATATAGTGAAAATATAGACATTTAGGGGAAAAGCAACCAATAATCTTCAACTTTATAGTAGTTGAGGTAGAAAAGACTGGGGCAGTTAGACACATACTCAAGTTCTTTTGAAGTCTAGAATATTAAAAGTAGTAAAAAAAAAAAATCCCTACAATGGTAATAATAATAATGATACTGATAATAGAAGCAACTAATGCAATTAAGTATTTATTATGAGCCAGACACTGTGCAAAGTTCTTTACCTTCAACATTCAATTTTTACAACAACCTTATCATGTTGATATTATTCCCATTTTACAATAGAGGAAACTGAGGCTCAAAGCGGGTAAGCGGTATGCCCAAAGTTACCTAATCAATTAGCAGCAGGGCTGGTGTTCACAAGTAAGAGTCCAAGGGCGGTGCTCACAGGCTCCAAGCTACAACGGTAGAGTACTTCACACCTGGCAGGTGCTTGCCTATGTGCTTTACACACATGGACTCTAGTTATCCTCTTGGTACCTCTATGAGTTAGGTAGTATTACTTGCTTAGGCAGGAGAACTTACATGCAGGGGGAGATCCAGTTGCTGAGCCAACATCATCCAGGTAGGTAACAAGCAGCAGACCTGGGATTTCAAACCAAGCAGTCTGGCTCCCATCCACCCTGCCCTGCTATCTCTGGGGTAACTAGCAAAAATGTCATCTGGTCTGTTAGTTGCAAGTGATATGAATAGAAAAGAAATGAGTAAAATAGTCAAAGGAAACACCTAGTAAATCTACCAGTCTTTAATGAACAAATAAAACTAAGGACTTGTGGGGAGGCTTGAAAGATGAATTGGGGCAGCATAATAAGGAGCTGTGGACAAAAAAGCCTGGAAGAGAATGTAATCATTCAGTTGATTGTTAGTGGAAACTGGTTGAACGTTTCTGAGACCTGAGGATTAACATGGCTGTGCGTGTCAGCAGCGACTGCGGCAGGTAGACACCAGAGGCAGAAGTGCCGTTGAAAGCTTATGTAAATCTTCCATAGGAGTGGAAGAGAAAAGAGGGACAATGGGAAACGTTATGGAAGATATAGTAAATTAATTAGGCCAAACTCTGGAGCGAATTCCAGAATTCTGGTCATTATGCAAAACATTTTAGGTAATCTAAAAATAGAATATTATTCAATATTATTTATTTCTACCTTGAAAATCATTTATTCTAAAAAACATGTCTTTTTAACAAATTTATAAAAATGGAATTAGTTTCTCTTTTACTAGCTTTATTGAGATACTTATGATATACAATATATGTAGGTATATGATGTTCACTATGTTGATTACATGCATGTATATGTTGCAAAACAATTAGTACCACGATAAGGTTAGTTAACACCTCCATCCCCTCGAATCATTATGGTTTTTTGACGTGTGTGATGATAACATTTAAGATCTACTCTCTTAACTTTTAAACATATAATACACTATTGTTAATTATAATCATCATGCTGTGCTTTAAGTCCCCAGAACTTATTTGTCTTATGGGTGGGAGTTTGTACCCTTAGACCAACATCTCCAGACCCTCAATTTTATTTCTTTATCATACTTCTTTTTACTATAAATCTTGTTTTTCAGTTTTTCTATATCATGATAAAAGCTTCAGTTAGGAAACATTTTAAACATTATTTATGAAAACCACCATTTTTAAATGAGATTAAAAGAAGATTTAGAAGCGAACAATGGCATTCGTTTTTTTACTATAAGCAAAATAATATGACATAGTCATGTAATGACTACAGATTTCTCTTCAGCCAAATACTTGAACCACTTTCTATGTTTTAAACATGATATGTCTATAACACAGTAGTTTTTGCACAATTTTTTTTGGTGGCACCCATCTGTCAAAGGCAATTTTAGCCCTTGCTCCAGTTGCATAATAGTGAGGAACAAGTTTTTTGTTTTGTTTTGTGTAGTAGTTTAAACTTTCTTATGTGTCAGAAGTTACTTCTCTGTTTGCAGGACCTCTTGCAGCCCCTCAGGAGAGCAGGGTGGGTCTGGGGGAGCTGTAACCCTGAGGGGCTGAACAGGGGCTGAATCAAAGTGGAAAAGCACACGGCCCACGTGCAATGCAGGGAAGGCAGAGGGGGTAAAGCCAGAACTTTCTGATTACTAAAAAGGTTCTCTTTCATATATCCTCCATTGAATTTTCTATTTGCACTCCCAGGAAAGCATTTAAAAGATACTCTATAGGAATTGTGGAATTGTCTTTATCTCAATGTATTTTCTAGGCATTTCCATCCCTTCTGGCTCCCTACCTTTCTTCCTGTCCCTTTGGGTCCTTCAGGCAGACCAGAACCAGGACATCTAGAGAATATTCAAGACTCGTGGTCCAATGCAGAGTTCAGGAAACTTTGTCTGTGGACAGCCAGACAGTAAACATTTTTGGCTTTGCAAGAGATATAGTCTCTGTCAAGACCGCTCAACTTGGCCATTGTAGCACAAAAGCAGCCATACACAATATGCAAATGAATGCTAGTGACTATGTTCCAATAAAACTTTACTTCCAAAACAGGTGGCAGGGCCATATTTGGGCCATGGGCCGTAGCTTGCTACCTCCTGGCCTGCTGTGCAGCATCCACTGTATTTTATATTTATCCCATGACAGGTATCAGAATAAAATTTACAAGAAACATAGTTCTGCAATGGTGACAAAAAGAAGACCCTGGAATTTCAGCTTGTGTGAATTCCCTGAGGCCACGTCTTTTCTTATAGGAGCTGCCATATCAAAGAGAAGGGATAAAACATTACATAGAACCATATCGAATTTACTCCATCAGTCCTCAGAGATGGCGGTTTGCGTCGAATTACATTCATTTCAAGCCCCTCCTGCCCTTTTAATTTGAAGATACATGTTTGCTACAGCACACTGCCAAATTGCTCACCAACAGCTAAATACATTAAAGTAAAAAAAATCTAATTTCAGCAGAGCTTCTGAAGACTGGGTGGCAGAGGCACACTGTGCAGGTGAGTGTCTTGCTAAATGATGAATGAGCTTGGATCCTCATTTTTTTTTTTAGGAGAATGTAGGTACAGTAATACCAATCTTCTATAAAGCTACCTACTCCTGATGATAAATTCTCCTGTGTCACCTCACTGGTCGTGCTGTGTCCCTGCCATTTGTAATAATCTGGTATTGTAAGCTGCTGTCAGATAAATATTCACATAAGGGTGCTGCTTGTTTTCTTCTGGAAACAAGTGCTTCAGACAGACTCAAATTTAATGTGTCCTTTAAAAAATGTATTTGGCAGTAAAAATGTTGTGGAAATTGATCTTGTTGTAAAATTTAGCACCGTAGATTTGACATTAAGGCCACTTAGAGACTTCAGCGATCAGTTAGGCAGAGAGGGAACAACTGAATTTCAAGGTAATGGTTCGAAGGCCATAAAGTGAGAAATTGGAACAGGTTACAAAACCTAATCTTTCAAGGTGGTCATTTATTTGTCAACTACTCCAGCTCTAGGATACTCCACGTATACAAACAAATAAATAAATAACGTCTTCCTCTCTGGCATTTTTTTTCTACATCTGAGAATAGACCTGAGTCTTTGATGATTATCCTGACTGCACAGAGAATCAGCAGGAAAAAAGAGAACTGTGCAGCACGTGACAAAAAACAGAATATAATCTAATAAATATAATAAGGTGATTAGAATTAAATTTGGATTTGGAAAGTTATAACCAAATATGCTAATTTGACTTCAGAAATAAAGTAATGTAAAATTAACTATTATGGACCTGGAGAGTAAAATAATTATCAGGTTGACAAGAGAGGATGGAAAGTCCTGTTTGTGCTTGATGCCTGTTAGCAACTTGATTTTAATGACATGTTAGAGTCATGACACAATTCAGTGAAAGGACAGATCTAACCCTTCATGGGAATGTTCCAGGCTGCCTCTGGTCTGTGAAGGACAGGCAAGGTATAGAAATGTAATTGCAACAGATTTCTCAGAGTTAAGCCTGAATCAGTTCTGACAGTGTGGATTGTCAATTTCTGAATCGCATCACCTTCAGGCAAGAGTGAGGTCTGAGTGAAACAGATGGAAAGGACTTCACTGATTGGCACCTACACGTGCATGTTATATGGTAAGGTGTTTTTGTTCACCCTGAGACTGGCTGTTTATGGGTGAGCTTGACTTCCTGCATCATTTTCCCCCACACCCTGACTTTGTAAACCCTAGATTCAGCCTGATCTGTTTACTGTCCCAGAACATTATGTGCATTTTCACACCTCCCTGCCTTTATTCTGAATGTAATCCTTTCTACCTTTCAAGCACACACACACACACACACACATACATTTACACATGAAGTGATCTACTCAACTTTTCAGGTCCCCAACTCAGAATTCACACCTCTGTTCCTTAACCAACACCTTAAAAAGTGTTGGTTGGTTCAGTGTGCCTTTAAGGTAGTTAATTACATGCTTGCCTGTCTCTTCTGCTAGATTGCAAGCCCCACTGAGGACAGTCTAGGGCTTTTCTTATTTATTTACTACATTATTTTGCAAATAATAAGTGGTCAATAAAAAATCTGATAAGTGTAACTTGCATCAGTCTAGCCAAACAGTTGAAAAGAGATGTGGAATTCCCGCCAAGGGATAGAAATAGATAAGAAATCCCAGGAGGCTTTTAAATCAGGGCATCAGGGGTTCTGACTAGACTCCTGGCCGACACGCGGTGGCGTTGTTGTGGAGGAGGCTGTGCCACACACATCTAGGTCAACCTGCACCTTGTTCCCTCGGTGGTTCACATGTGCTCCTTCAGATCTGTTCCACTCTCATCACTGAGATCTTTCAGACGCATCTAGATGAGGTGCTCGTCTTGGCATCTGTGTTGAGCTGTGTATTCTTGTGTGACAACTTTCTCTACCAGGGTCAACATTGTGGTGGAGACACAAAGAATAAAGAGGCACCTAACCAAATATTGACTTGTCACTGATTAGATAAATAAAGTATTTGCTTAGTAGTAATTACTAGTTTTGGTCTAGAAGGAGGAAAAAAGTATACACATTTAGGTAGAAGGGAGCTAAATAACATCAATTAATTCCTGACCTAAATTAGAGTTTACTTCTGTGTGTGATCTGCCAGCTATTCCATTTAATCAGGATGAATTCTTATACAATATTGACAAACGTTGCAAATGAGGCACGTTGTGAAAAAAGGTGTCAAATATTGATTTCTTGGAAAAAAATTACTTCTCAGTGTTTACTTTTGGTGAAGACATTTATTGTTAAAGTCATTTTTGTGTATATATGTGATGAATGTTAGTTACTATTTCTTATCTGAAAATTGTCCTACAAATGAATCAATTCCTCTGGCATTTAATATAAAAACAATATTATATAATCAAAGGCAATTTTCAAAAATTAAAAACGTGATAATCCCATTATCCTAACAGTTGCTTTCCTTATTCATTATTGCTGTGAAAAGTTTCATGTATATGTGAGTTTATTTCACTATGTACAATTTAAAGAATAATAATATTCATGAAATAAACACGCATAACACATACAGATTAAAAACAAAAACATTGCTAGTCTGAAGATTCCCCTTTCCATCATATCCCCCCAAACTCCCCTTCAGATATAATATTCTGAACTAAATGATAATCATCACTTTGCTTTTTTTATCATTGATGTGCATATCTCAAAACAATGTATTGTTTAGTTTTCTTTTTAAACAATAAAAAGGGACTCAGAATTATGCATAATTCTTAATTTTAAGGTTTATTCATACTGATGCAGGTAGTTGTAGCTTGTTCATTTTCACTAATAAATACATGAGCATTTTAAAAATCCGTTTTGTTGTGTGTAAACATTTGGATTGTTTCTCATTTTTTGCTTTTCTGAACAATGCTGCCATGAGCATTGATGTGCTTGCTTCCTGGTGCTGGGCCATGGGGATAAGAATGTTCAACTTTTTGAGATAAATTGTTCTTCGAAGCAGATTTACTAAATTACCTGGTGTATTATTATAGTCCTTATTACTCCACATTCTTGCCAACTAATCAAATATGAAATCAAATTTTATTGTGGTTTTAATTTGCATTTTTATGGTGACTAATGAGATTTGTTAGATTTTCATATATTTATTGGCCGTTGCTCTTTTCTCTTTTGGGAAATGCTTGCATGAATTTTCTCTTGTTCTCCTGGGTTGTCTTTTGCAGTTTGTTTATTTATAAGAGTTCTTAATATATTCTAGATATTAACCTTTTGTCACATATCTTTGTTTTTTAAATCATGCCCTGGTCTTTGGTTCATCTTTTCAGTCTCTCTTATGATGTTTGGTGAATATAGCTTATTCTTTAGATGTGGTAGAATTGATCAGTTTTCCTTTAACAGAATGTGATTTTTGTGTTTTATATAGGGAATCCTTTCTTATTCTGAGGTAATAAAAATCTTCCCATAACTTTTCTTTTACAAAGGTATTGTTTTTCCTTCCACGTTAATTGACCAGGAACATGTTTTATGTATGGTATCTGAAGAGATTTAGGCTTCGTTTTTTTCTCCTCATGGATTACCAATTCAATCAGTGCAATATATTGAGTAGTCTGTTCTTTCCCCACAAGTGTGTGATACCAGCTCTTTTATATATCAGGCTTTTATATATGTGCAGATCAATTTCCATGCTCTCCGCTCCCTATTTTTCTTTCTACAAACCTATATAACACCAACTTAATTTTCATAGCTTGTTAATTAAATCCTGATAATCTTGTCATGCAAGGCCTCTTGTTTCCTCTCCCTCCTCAGGACCATCTTAGATTTCCCTAGTCCTGTTTTCCTTCATATAAATTGAATTGATATATTATTTGGGAAGGAATTAACATCTTTATGAGATTGAGTGTCCTATCCCGGTACACGGCATATCTCCCTATTCATTTAGCTCTTCCTTAATTCCCTTCAAAAAGTTTCATGTTTTTCTATATGTCTTTCACATCTTTTTGGCTTAGGCATCTCATATTTTTTGTTGCTTTGATACATTTAATTTTTTAAAATTATTAATTTAGTTATTCTAAATGTTTAATTTTGTATAGCAGTTTAATTAAATTTGGTGTATTAGTACCATCTCCAGCAATATTTCTGACTAATTCTAATAATTGGTCCGAAGACTCTTTGGGCCCATAAATTTGGACTTATGTTCATTACATGTAACTTAACGAAACAAGCAATCTATCAATATTTTAATCCTGATCCTGCATAACACAATGAACGCAAAATGAATTAATTCCAATCTTCCTCTCAAATTGTATGCTATTATCCAGTAATTTTTCAGTTTACTCCTGAATGTAGAGATTGAATCTATCGTTTCATATACCAGTTTTTCTTTAGATTTATCCATTTGTTTCCTTTTTCCTGACTTCATCGTGTTTTCTTGCTCTTAAACCTTCTTGTTTGTATAAATTTTCTCCCGTCTAAAATAAATTTTTTAAAGCTCATTTTGTCAGTCTGTTAATAGTAATTCTCTCAGTTTTTATCTGTCTAAACGTTTTTATTTTGCCCTTGTTCACTGAATCACTGAATGATATTTTCACTGGGTATAGAATTCTATGTCACCAAATGTTTTCTCTCATGTTGAAGATGATTATCCTGAGTAACTTGTTTCTATTATTGTTACTGAGAAATCAGCCTGACTGGAATCTCTGCTTGTAGCAATCTGTTTCTTTCTGGTTGCTTTTAAGACTTTCTCTTCATCTTTGACTTACTACTGTTTTCGCTATGAAGTGTCTAAGTGGGATTTGTTGTTATTTGCTCTACTTTTGGATGTTTAATATTTAGTAAGCTTGTGGGATAACATTTTTCATAAATTCTAGAAGCTCTTATAATTTCAAAAATTTCATTTTCTCCTTCCGTCTGCTATGTCATTCTCAAACGTTGATTATAATACACTGAACTTGCTTGTTCTCTTTGTCTCTGAAACACTGACCCTTGTTCCTCTCATTTGCAAGAATGTGTGTAATTCCTCAGGTCCTTGTTTCAGTTTACTTTATTTAATCTGGTATTTGATTTCTTTTAATTAAGATGTCTTAAATTTATAAAAATTCTGTATTTCAGTTCAGTCAAATTCTGTTGCCCCTTGCTCCTTCTCAATGACCCTCTTCTGTATGTGAACATATTAAGCACACACACGCGTCCTCTCTGTAATTCTGATATATGCAGTCTTTCTGAATATTACTCTCTACTTTGATGTTTATGGTGATTCATAGTCCTGATGGCTTATTCTTGCATGTGTTTAATGAATTGTGAGCTGAGAATCCTTGGAACAACATTGAGTCCTCTTTTTAAAGTCCAAAGTTATGTACGTTCAAACCTTCCAGGCTTATGGGAGCACCACCAAATGGGATGACTTTTAACCAAATTTTTGGCTTGAGGGGCTTGGGGCCGTTCGATATGATGAATCTAGGCTCAAACCTCGTATGAATGGGACACCTTTTCTTTTCAGCTTTACTCAGCAATATTCCCGTTCGTTTTCTCTGTTAGATGAATTCTTTCCTACTTACCCACTAATGTGACATCCTAAAAGGAGTTCCACCATTTTATGGTCGTTTTTAACCTGATTTTTACCTTTTTAGTGCTAAAGATACTATATCGCCTGCCCCAGGCTTGTCTGCAGCCTATTAAAAATCAAGCATTAGGCAGCATGGGTAAGTAGATATTCCGAGGAAAAATTTGGCCGCAAAGCTTTTTAACTTTTCTGGAATCACACTTTCTAATCATTTGAGGCTCCTGAGGAATTCTTTTATTTCTATATCTGCTCACCTATATACTTATTTTAAAATATATTTTATCTCTCATGTTTAGGTCTAATATATAAAAAGGCTTTCACTGAATTTCTCATCCATGGTATTTCTGGGAATAACTTTTATTTTTTTCTCTGTTTTAGGCTTTATCTACATCTACACATAATTTTAAATTTATACTTTACAGTATATTTGCAACTATTCAGTGAGTTGAATATTGATCAAATAAATTATGTCACTTGTATATATTCCTAGAAAATAGGAATTCCTAGAGAATCTGGCCGATACACAACTCTTATGTAGAAACTAGCTATTATCTATAACATTATAAAGTTAGTAATTTAGAGACGATGTATTTGAATATGAAAACTTAATCTCAAATATTTATGTGTAATGATTTCCTTAGTTACAGACAAAAAATAATTGGGGAAAATTTTATCTCTTTGCAGACTTCAGTAAAAGGGAAGCAAAACTTTGGCCTTTAGGAAGTTCATATGGCCAGCGTGTTGTAAAATAGATACAGTAAAGTAGGAAGAAATTGTGTTTATTTTCTAGTTTTATTGAGCAATAATTGACATACATCACTGTATAAGTTTAAGGCATAGGGTATGATGGCTGAATTTATATATATTATGGAATGATTACCCCAATAGGGTCGACTAACATCCATCATCTCATATACATACAATACAAAGAAAAAAAAGAAAAAGTTCTTCTTGTGATGAGAACTCTTAGGATTAACTCTCCTAACAACTTTCTATCGTTCAGCAGTGCTAACTGTAGTCATCATGTGTACACTGCGTCCCTAGTACTTATGCACCTTCTAACTGGAAGTTTGTACCTTTTAACCACCTTGCTCCTGTCTCCCTTCCCCCAACCTCCACCTCTGGTAATCGTAAGTCTGATCTCTTTTTCTATGAGTTTGGTTTTTGTTGTTTTTAGATTCCGCATGTAAGTGAGATCATACAGTATTTGTCTTTCTCTGTCTAATTTCTCTTAGCATAATGCCTTCAAGGTCCATCCATGTTGTTGCAAATGGTGGAATTTCCTCATTTTTTGTGGCTGAATAATATTCCACTGTGTGTATATATATACAGAGAGAGAGAGAGAGAGAGCACAACATCTTTATCCATTCATCTGTCTATGGACACTTACATTGTTTCCATGTCTTGGCTATTTCAAATAATACAACTATGAACATGGAGATGCAGATGCTTTTTGAGTTAGTATTTTTGTATCCTTTGGATAAATACCCAGAAGTGGAATATTTTTTATATTTTGAGGATCCTTAATACTGTTTTCCGTAGTGGCTGTACAAATTAACAATCTCACCAAGAGCACACAAGTGTTCCCTTTTCTCCACGTCCATGCCAGCATTTGTTATCTCTTATCTTTTTGATGATGGCGATTCTAACAGGATCTAACAGGATCTCATTGTATTTCCCTAATGACTAGTGATGTTGAGCATCTTTTCATGTAGCTGTTGGCCCCTCATGTATCTTCTTTGGGAAAATGTCTATTCGCATCCTTTGCCCATTTTTTTAATTTGGGTTATTTGTTTTTTTGCTGTTGAGTTGTATGAGTTCTTTATATATTTAGAATATTGCCCTTTATCAGATATATTGTTTGCAAATATTTTTTCCCAGGAAACTATTTTTTTTGTAAGATAAGAGATGATCTTGATACCATCTATTACAATAAAATAGTGTAAATGCATGCCTTTCCATAAAATTTCAAATGCTTACATTTTTTATGAGGGTCAAAAATAAAAATTTTAGCTAAAATTCAAAGTTATAGGGTAGGTGTTGAAGGTAGTATATAGAAAAAACTAATATTGAAAAATAGCAAACAATATTATACAAGATTCTAAATTGCTCAGTTGATAAAAATAGAGAATGAAGTAATAAAATTCAATATTGAGTAATATATTCTCTTTTGAGTAAATTTAGCCCTTTTAGATCATCAAGAAGAAAAGTGTTGGATTATATTATATTGATTTTTGGTTTTTTAATTGCAGCAGACTCTTGGAAGTAAATTATTAACTCTCTTAAATATAAATGGCTATCAAAGGGAATGTAGAATAGGGAGTAGGAATAAGTGCTTCGGAGGTGTTCATTTGGTGGTGTCAAAGATAGGAAAATCAACAAAATAAGTCCGGTCATTTGATAATATGGTTAATTTAAACCCATGCTATGGTGCCAGTTTTGAATGCATTTAATTCTTCATGGTAAGTCCACGACTTACTTGACTTACGAGTATTTGTTGACTCTAGAATTTTTCAGATGTTACACAATTAAAATATAACATGATATGATGATGTATTATGACATACTTTATCATACTATGGCATAACATACTATAAAGTTTAAATAATACATTTAGCAAGTTGAATGGATTTGTCATATACATAGAAGTGCCCCATTTACTGTCAGTGAAAAATTCACATCATGTTGTATTCTATCGTTTAATGAGGAGGTTATTGGATACCAAGAATTGTAGAGTATTGCAGAGGGCAGGAGTTGCCGCAAATGATTTATAATCACATCAGCATTGCCCTGCTTGAGGTTTATGAGATCTTACTGTTCGATCAATTCCAGAAGCTACAAAAGGAAGCTCTGTGTATAGAAGGCACTAGGTTCACTCTGGCAGCAAGGTCAGTATGTTACTCACATGGCTTTTTCTTAAAAGTGCTGTGATAATTTCCATTGTTATCTTTAAAATATGTAATAAATAGTTATATTTTCCATTATCCATGGAAAGGTTCATGATAGATTCTATCAGAATCCACAGAAGATTATTTTGAAGAGACGTGGAAAGAAAATAACGCTGTGAGGCCAGCCTTGATTTGTTTTTTATTCCTTGACTATCCATGGCTATTCCTTATCATGAATGCTAGCTGATCATTTGTGACAATTTTTAAGCTATCGTTGTAGTTAAGTTGATGACATATAAAAAGGAGCATCATTAAAAAGATGTGGAAATTTAAGAGAAAGGTTTAATCAGTCTTTTAACCTATATAGTGAAAGCTGTATTTTGAAATTATTTTTAGTCAATTGATGTAGTCATTTCACTACGTAAGTTGAAAGAATGAGTATGCTTTATATCCAATACTTGTCCAGCATAAATTTTTTTCCATGAGTTTCTGAAAGATAGAATTTAGAAAATTACTGGAATCCGTGAGTCTTAAAAAGAAAATAGGAGGTGGGTACCTCCAGGAAGGCCTGTCACTTAATGAAAGTCTATTTGGCACTATTATCATTACTAGAATTACTATATTATATTATTAAACATGTCCCAAAGCAAGACTGGAGTCATGCTCATCGGCACAATATTTGAAGACGGCCAGGGATTTGGCCTCTTATAGTTGTTCTCATATTCTGGACAGAAAAACTGTTTCTTCCCAAGATGTTCTGGCAGCACTAAGTGTGAAAGCACAGAAGGATTGACAAAATTGCTGCATTGTAGTGCTGGCCTCACTCCACCTCCAGCAATCCCAGGAGTGTGCCTTGACCTCTTTAAGTACCTGCAAGTCTTAAAAGTCACTGCTATTGAAGTCTTTGCAGAAAATACACCTGTACACCTAGGGAAAAGCAGAAGAAAAAAATATGATGGTTTTACAAAACTACACAGCAACTCAGTAACCTGGGAAGAAACCTGCCAAATCTATCTTCTTCCAAAAGCCTAAGAAGCAAAGGAAACTCTCCAAAATAAAATTGACCTCTAAAACAAGAAATGCTTCACAATTGTCTTTCAAAATAAAGCAACTGTAATACAAGCTTTTCATCATATCCAACAATATTCTTCTATTTTCAGGTAAATTAAAACCATGAGGCATTTAAACAGGTTCATAAAGATTTGGGGAACTTCTTTTGAACTCAGTCATCTGCCCTGGATAAAGATAAGTAAGTGATTATGGAAAAAAAAAAAAAGGTAAAAATACAGGAGGCTGTTGTTGCTACGCCACCTCCCCAGGATCTTCTTGGGTGAACGTGAAACCAGCCCCCGTATGCGGAGGGTAGGGAGACACCAAAGAAAGAGGCAGCACACTCCAGACGGGTAGTTGGGCAGGTTTAATAAGGAAGGGAACTTACATACAAGGCTCGTCTTGGGTGGCCACAGATGAGCAGATCTCTGCCCCCACCCACCAGAATCTTAAAAGTTGATATTGAGGTTTTAACGGGGTTCAGTCACGCACTCAGTCCAGATAGTCTCATCGCCATATTACTACCTCAAGACTGTATCCTTGGAGCAGCTTCTGGGATGGGAGAAGGCAAGTGGGACACACATTCCAAAGACAGCAGCAGGAGTGGGGAGCCTCCAATTGCCCTGGTCCAGCTCACAGGTCAACTGATGGTCACATGTTGTTGAAGACCTCCTCCAACACTCCACCCTCTTGACCAACTCTTACAATTTCTCGTGCCCCCCTCTTCCACAACATGTCCTAGGCGGTCAGCGAGGGGTTCACTGGCATGGAGGTGGCTCATTTGGTGGCTGTCTAGCCACATTGGAGGCAGATGCCACAGCAACAATACAGGCACATGCAGAGAAAGGTTAAGACAATAATTCTCAAAATCAGTGACAACTTTTTCTGCCAAGAGCCCTGTGATCTGAACCATTGATTTACTAAGTGCCCTACGTTGGTGGTTGGATCCCTCAGGGTGAATTTAGTAAGGGCTACTATATGTGCTATAATGACCTCCAGGCCAATGGAGGGAACAAACGTGGCAGCCAAATGATAGTACCAGTAGGAAACAGAATGTGCCCACCTGGCCTTGCAGAGAGGGTGGTTGGCAGCTTTAGAATTTGATCTGGTCGTACATACCACATATGTTGGCCAGGGGAGGCAGCACTGTCAGGTGTCAAGAGATGGACTAGGTATCGGATGTACCAGACCAGGACCCCCACCTTCTCTGCATGTTCCATTCTAGGCATAGTGTGTTTCAGTAGATTCAGCTTGTGGCAGGACAGTGGGATCCCAGTGGAGACTGAGTAGTTCCCCTCACCAGGGGATGTGAAGTAACTCACCCATCCTGGTGGGATGTCCTATTGCAAATTCCAGTAGATATTCTGTCCCCAAATGTGATGGGGCTTGATGTTCTCAGCAACACAGCACGTTGATCTAGGATGAGTCGGAACAGTGCCTGTTTCCGTCAACTTCCATACCTATACAGCACTGGGCGTCTCGGCAGGGGTCCCCAGGCTGGCATGTGGGCCAACAGGCCCTGCTGATTGATCATTCAAATGTATTAAAGCCTGGAAAGTACTTTAGCCCACCCACCCAAGGTGGTTTTACCTGTTAGTAATTTAATCTGCTCCTTTACTATTCCACTTTTCCTTTTGTCCAACCCTACTGCTTGCAGGTTATAGGGGAGATGGACCTTCCATTCACTGTCATGTTCTTTTACCCAGTCTTGCACATCCTGACCTTTGAAATGTGACCCTTGATCACTGTCTATTTGATGAGGGTATCTGCACATGGTACTCTGCTTCTCTAATCCCCTAATAGTGGCAGCCTGGTTTGTGCAGCAACTAGGGATGGCTTGGGTTAAGCCAAATGCAGTATCCACACAAACCAGGGCATATTGGGGGCCAATATAATCAATTTGCCAATCCCTCACCATTTGGAAACTCTGATGGGTGGCCTCAGACTCCTTTGGCAGTTGCCTCGGGTATTGTTTAGAACACACATGACACGTATTACCGCATTAACCAAGTTTCTGAATTTCAAGGGCAATCCGGCATCTCTAGCAAAGCACCATCTCACCTGGGTGCAATGGTAGCCACTCTTCCTGTGCACCCAGTCTGCTCTACCAACTGAAGGGTCAATTGCTCCAGCTCATATCTGGGCTAAGGCGTCAGCTTCCTGATCACCAGGAGGTGTCAGTGCCTTATGAGCCAGGATGTGGAAGACAGTAAGGGTTGCCTCAGGCTCTTCCAGAAGAACCAAATGTCTTTCCACATATCCTAAACCCACAAGGGCTTATTTATGAGCATCCACCCCTCAGTTTTCCATTGTCTAAGCCCTAGGGTTAATCCCTTTAGAACAGCCCGACTGTCATTGTAAAAGGATAATGACCAGGGTTCATAAGTGATCACCAGCCACACCCTTCTGAGCTCAGCCCACTGGCTGCGGCCTTTCAAGTTCATTCCTTCCTGAGAGGCTCCACCTGGAGGAGCGCAGTGCACACTGCTAGGAACTGTTGCTCTATGGGGGTATGTCGGGCTTCTACCCCCTTCCAGAAGGAGAGTACTCTCCTCTCCTCTTGTCTCTGCCGCAGTCCCTAATCCATACCTTCCAGAGTCACAGACACATCTAACTCAAATGGTAGCCCTGCTTGGGAGATGCCCAGAGCTCTAAGCTGCTTCACTAGTAATTTTGCCTTCTCCAAGGCAGCTTGCCATTCTGACCTCCAGTCCCACATATGCCCTTTCGTTATCAGGTGGCATAAGAGTCAGTCAGACGCACTGTGCCCAGTGGGAAATAAAAGTCTTCCCAAACCCCCAAATCCCTACAAAAGTTTTTATCTCCTTTGCATTCTTAGGGGTTGGACGGGCTTGCATCTTGTCAAACACAGCTTCTGGGAGAATGCGCATCTTAACCTGATCAGATGACTCCCAAAACTTTGTGGCCCTGCCTGGGGCTGTTCACCGCCATCTTTTCCCTCTCAGATGTTCCAGCAAAGCCTGCAGTGTGTCCTGCAGCAGAGGGAAATCTTCACATGTTAACATTATATCATCAGTATAATGGGCCCATATTACCGATGGTAAGAAAGAGAGCAGAGACAGGTCTCGGGCTCCCATCCCATTACATATTGTGGGGCTGTGCAGTTAGACTGGGGAAACATTTGGAAAGTCCATTATTGTCCCTCCCATGTGAAGGCAAATTGATCTTAGTTATCAGAAACTTGCACTTGTCAGAGTCTTTCCATGAATCTCCTTGAAGATGAAGCACCTTGAAGGTGAAACACTTTTGCAAAAGCATCAGAGTAAAACAATAACTGTCTGAAAATGGCAAGACTTAAAAATGGCCATGGTTAAAGATATTATAATTCTCTTTTTTTCTCTTTTACTTAAATAAATGCATTCTGATCTTAGTCAGCTTGACTACACCTAAAATTTCTCGCTCAAGATTTCCCCTCCACAAACCTTCTGCAACTTTCACAAACCTTCTGTAACTTTCTATATCCAACTAGGTTTTGCCCTATCTTTTTCCTTTCGTATTCTGGAACAATCATTTTACTCTAGGACAAAATTACTTTCTTTATTCCTTTATATAAAAAAAAAAAACGTGGTCCTTTATATCTTTCCTTATCCAAAAAACACATTCTATTTGCCTTTCCCTCAACAAAAGTACTTCTCCATTTCTCATACTTTCTTCTACTGAAAACATACATCTTATTCTCCTATACAAACATTTTCTTTCATTCTTACTGTTTAAGTAGTTTAAAAAAACCAAAACCTCTTTTTTTTTCCTTTATTCTTTGTGGGCAATGTTTACATTATTTCCTGGGGTGTTTACATTTCAAAGACTCGATAAAATTCCCAAGATCAAGGAACAGAGAAAAAAATGCAAGTTTCTCCTAGGAGTCTTGGGGGAGTTGCTATCTAAAATTTTCCTTTGTATTGGGGGTTGGATGTTTTGTCCATATCCTCCTCTTCATTTTCATCACTTTCCCAGGAATTCCACTTCTGAGCATCCCACTCAGGCTTTGTCACAAGAGCTTGGACCTTAATCGGAGGCAGCTTGTGTCTTCCTAACCTTGCAAAGCAACACACTAAGGTTTCCAGTTTATCATCCTGCGCTCCCACCTTGTCTGCCAGGCCTGGGGCTTCCAGAGTAGTGGACACCACGTGTCCTTCTCTAATCTCAGCTCTTCTTCCAACTCCCTAACCTGAGCTTTGGCCTCTAGTTGGGCGTCGGTATTGGCCCACAGTAGAGGCCAGCCTCTGCAGCAGTCCTTGGTTTCATTTCTCTGCACAGTGCACTATGCACAGTTCCCCAACCAAGCACATTGAAGCAGCAGCATTTTCAGGGTGTTTCTGTCCTCAGATGGTGGTCCACAAGCATCTAACTCCGGGCCACCCCTCCCCACACAGAGGAGGACGGCCAACATGGGATTTCCCTCTCGGATTCCTCTTTCCCAAGGCCCATTTCTTTGGTCTTCTGGATGGCTCACCAATTGTTGGGTCACAAACTTCTTGGAAGCGTCCTGGGTACAATCTGAAACTGGCCCCTTTTCACGGAGGGCAGGGAGAGACTGAAAAAAAGGCAAACCGCTCCAGATTGGTGATGGCAGGTTTAATAAGCAAAGGAACTTACTTAAGATGAGTGGATCTCCACACCCACTCACCAAATCCTAAAGTTTATGGAGGCTCTAATTGGGTCCAGTCACGCACTCAGTCCAGAGAGTCTCATCACCACATCTGTCTCAAGGCTGTATCCTGGGGGCAGTTTCTGGGAGTGGAGAAGGCAAGCGGGGCACACATTCCAAGACAAGGCAGAGGGTGGGGACCCTCCAATTGCCTGGTCCAGCTTGCAAGTCGGCTGGTGGCCCTGTCTTCACCACCTCCTCCAAAAGTTTTGTGTCTCTTATTGGTAAGGTAATACAATAGCCAGCAAGTTTCAGGCTAATCAGTGTTATTTGTTCTCCACCACACCACATGCAGATTAGGCACCAAAGTGTGAAGACACAGGGCAGGAATCCCAATGTTGATACTGAGTGTAATACAAGGGGCGGGGAAGAGGAGGCACAGACAAGGAGAATGAAAGCACAAAGTGAAAATTTAACATCAGAGAGATGGGAAAAATAAACTGGGTAACAACTCACTACAGGAGAGAAGAAATGGTGGTGAGACCAGCAGGTGGTGGACAGAAATCACAGGGGTACAAACGTGAGAATGGTAATCTCTCTCTTAGTGTTTGTTCTGACAATGGCAGACCCTGAAGTGTGGATTTAGGTGCAGATAGTTTATTTAAGAGGATTTAGATGCAGATAGTTTATCCAAGAACCAAAATTTAAGAAGTAGGCTGAGTGAAAAAAAAAGGGAAAAAAGCCAATAAAACGTGTGCTAGTGAGCTGATTCCTACTATGGGAAATAGGGGCTCATTCTCACTGAGGACCCTCTAAAGAGCCCCTCATAGTTGTCCCACCAAAGGAAAGAGAGGTGGGGCATTTATCTATGGACTGCCGTGCCCCAGAGCACTGAGTGCCCTGGAACCTCAGGGCGTGCCTGTGTGGACTGGGTGCTTTTCCAGGCTTCAGGAAACAACAGCAAAAACCCAGGCGTATACTCCTGGTTCTGAGCAAATATTCAAGTTATATAAGACATACATTAAAGAAGGAGAGAAAAAATGAAAAAAATTCTAAAATAATAATAAGTTCAAATCAAGATGACATAAGCCAAAAGAGACGTTAATAGAATCAGGAGGCAGAAGAAAAATTTAGAGTGTATGGTAAAATTGTCATGAAGAAAATAAAATTCCACAACTTCAATTTGACAACCACGTTTAAAAATTTGGAGAGTTCTTGAGACTATGCCAGAAATGGTGCGTTTTCTCTGCAATAACTCTTCTCTGTATCTTTTATAGGCACAGACATTTAGCTGTGATCATGGCAATCCTGAATAGAGACCAGATTGCCCAGGCTTCCTCACAGCTAGACAGAGACGTGTGACTAGGCTCTGGCTGATGTAAAATGTTCTATAGAGTTTTCTAGAAATCCTTCTTAAGACAGTATAAAAGGTCCTTTTTCTCTTATTCTCCATTCACTAACCAGCTGTCAGAAAAGCAGATGCCACTCCCATGGACCTTGAGGTCAAAGGTGTGCAGAATAGAGCAACAAGAGAAGCAGCTGACATTTAGAAAAACACATCAACCCTAAACCATCCACCTTGATTTTTAGGCAAAGGAACAGTGAAATTTCATGTTGTCTAAACTACCTCAATTTGAGGCTTTGTGTTTCCTGCCCTGAAGCTAATCCTACAGGATACAGAGACAAAATTCAGCAGATATAAAATATTGCTACTCTTGCTGCAGATATCTATCAATTAGCCTTTCATATATATATATATATATATATATACACACACACACACACTTTACATTTAGTATATATTTGACATGTACATTTGATGTATTTGATATATATATATGATGTATATAATGATGTAGACTTGATATATATATATTTGGTGAATATTAAATTGCCTACGTCACCTATGCTTTTCAATACTCTTTTCCGTTCAGGAGATTCCAAATTGTCAGGAGGATGAAAGAAGGGAGGAGACAAAGGACCTTGTTAACATTTTAGTTCATTTCCTTCTGGTCTTTTTTCCAACACCTAGGCTTTTGATTATATAAACGTAGTTATGTTTATGCAACTTTTAAATTATTTTTCTACAGTATTACATAGTCTTAATACATAATTTTTAATGGCTATAAGTTGTTAAAGTATATGGTATGGTAACGGTTATAAAGTGTGAAGCTGTAAATAAGAATAGCTTTGCTGGGCAACAAACTCAGTGAATAGATTTGGGGATAGCTTCTAGAGAGCTATAGCTTAGGCAAGAACTCACTGAAACAACCCAAGGCCCAAGGAGCACAAGATACTAAAGCTGAGTCCATAGAGGAAGGCTGACTCCAAGGCCAAGGAAAGTACAGATATCAAATACCAACTCTGGAAAGGCCCAAAGCAGGGCAATCTGTGGTCGCAGCCAAGCTCAAGAGCAAGATCCTAACAGATCAGTATCCCAAAAATGTGTGTGTGGGGGCCGGCCCGGTGGCGCAGCGGTTGAGTTCACACATTCCACTTCTCAGCGGCCCAGGGTTCGCCAGTTCAGATCCCGGGTGCAGACATGGCACCAATTGGCACACCATGCTGTGGTGGGCGTCCCATGTATAAAGTAGAGGAAGATGGGCACAGATGTTGGCTCAGGTCCAGACTTCCTCGGCAAAAAGGAGGATTGGCAGTAGTTAGCTCAGGGCTAATCTTCCTCAAAAAAAAAAAAAAAAATGTGTGTGTGTGTGTATACATGTGTACAAGGATAGAGGGAACAGGACCTTGGCATTTCAGCAGGTCGTTATTGCTTAAATGATTAGGTGTGGCAGGCGGAGTTAAGATTAAAGTGATCCTTGGTCACATTTGTAGGTGGCTTTTAATTTTTCATTATAAATAATACTTCAGTAAAGAAAAGGAAACATAACTTCATATACACATACACACACACAGACTCAATTTTTGAGATTACTTCCATAAATCATTGGAATTGATGGGCCACAGTCTATTTTACATTTTTGTTAAATCTCTTTATAAAATTTTCTTAGTCATTTTCCATAAAGGTTCTAGCAATTAGGACTGCCACCAGTAATGAATTTGACCTCTTCTTTAATCACACTGGGTATTATTAGAAATAATTAAAAGGAAAAAATCTTCATAGGTGGTAAAAATCAATGTTATTCTGGTATGCATTTCTTTGATTGATAAAGAAAGTGGAAATTTACTCACAATTTTATATTAATTTCAGTTCTTCTTAAATAAAATGTATATTAAGGTCTTTATCAAACACATACAGCATTCTAATTCACTGATGCAGTAATACATAAGGAATAAAACTTAGTGAATGTTTCTTTGTTTAAGACATGTATGTCAGTTTGCAGATTGCCCTAGCAAAATACCACAGGCTGAGCAGCTTAAACCACAGAAATGTATTTTCCCACACTTCTGGAGTCTGGAAGTCCAAGTTTGAGACATCAGCAGATGTAGTTTCTTTTGAAACCTCTCTCGGTGGCTTGCTGATGGCCACCTTCTCACTGTGTCTTCGCTTGTTCACCCCTCAGCCTGGGTGTTCTCTGTGTCCTACTCTCTTCTTCTTATAAGAACACCAGTCATGTTGGATTAGGGCCACACGTATGACATCATTTCACCTTCATCCCTTCTTTAAAGGCCCTATCTCCAAATACAGTCACATTCTGAGGTACTGGGCCAGGTTAGGACTTCAACATGTGAATTTTGTGGAGACACAGTTCAGCCCATAACAATATCCAAATGCCAAAAGGCAGGATTGACATTGTATTAAAGCAAATAGGGTGTATTTTTTGCTCAGTTTTCCAGAATAGATTTTTAGGCAAGGAAGTGAAATAATCATATTTGTTTGGTGGTAGTTAATGCTAACAACATTGTAGAGGGTAGATTGGATTAGAGGATAAATGGAAATGAGTGACCAGCTGGAAGGCTGCTGGAACAGTTTAGGAGGGAAGCCCTGAGGTCCTCAACCATGTTGTGGCCAGTGTACTGGGTAAGAGGACCATTCAGGAGGCATTGTCTGTTTTTTAGACAAGTTATTTACAACCTTCTCCAACAAGAACAGGCCTGGAGTATATAACAAAATCCCTTTGGTTATGGTGGCTTGTGACAACAATGACGTTGGGGGGAGTGTTCCATGTTCTAAAGCCTCCATGTTGCCCTGGGTTCTCTCGGGCCCACCTCCATGGCGCCCACTACCACTTCCTTCAGAAGCATCGCCTCAGCCTTCCCTCAGCAATTGTCTGAGCTAGATTGGCAAGAGCTCTGTTACGTAGCTGACAATTTAAAATCAAACTACTGCTTGAAATTATAGTAATTCAATTTTAATAGAAAAAAACTCTATGTGTTTTAAATAAATTTTGTGTCAAATGACCCTGATGATTGACTCTGAACTTTTCAGAGAACAGATGGCTAAAATCCTTTTTGGAAGTGTGATTGGTATAAATTATAAGTAAATTATTTTAAATAGCCTCTTTGGATACTAAATCAACATCACATGTCTAGATAAAGCTGGAAATACCAACAGAAGTCTTTAAGTTGGGATAGACTAATTTTTCAGGAGTAATTTTCTTCTTGTTAATGACTTATCAATAATAAATATAAATTTATTTCCCAATGGTACAATAAAAAATGACTATTTTTTTCTCAAATATTAGATATCCATACTTCGTTAAGATATAGTAATAATGACTTAGGGCTGGTCAAAATGCAGGTGCCAAAGGAGTTTGTTAAAATAATAGCTGAGCTATGTTGTAAATCTGACCTGTGTATATCAGATTTTGGACTAGGTATTTATATTAGTTTTCTCATTTTATCCTCCCAGGGGATCCATTAAAATGCAGGTTTATATCTCCATTCTATGTGGTAGGACGTTGAGGTTCTGAAAGGTTACCAAGGATGGAGAGTTAAGTGTCAAGGCCTGGATTTGCCCCATGTCTCTGGTGACAAAGCCTGCTCTCCTACTGTGCTGAGGAGTTGATTTTAGAGAGCATGCATATCTGAAAATTCTTTTGTTTTTCAAAGTTCAGACAGACTAACTTAACTGAGATGCTAGTAAGTTCGTTTACATTAAGATAGTCCATGGAAATTGGCACTTCCATCCCAGTCAGTGAGCCATTGAGCCATACTTCCATCCCAGGCAGCTGTGCAGCATGCTGTCCCGTTTCCACCGTAAGGTTAAGATTATTCTAATAAACTTTTAAGCACAAAGGAGCTCTCCAGAGATCTTTATCCACCTTCTAATTCTAAAGAGAGTTAATCATGGTCTATGATTCCTATTAATAGCATTTTATGAATCTCATTGAAAACTCCTTCTGTGTCTTTGCGAAAGACTTAGTCAAAAAGAAAAAACTCATTTCTCTGAGGGACATTATTTGTCAGGCCATTAATATCCAAAGTCAATGCTAAGGACAGATACATTTTCTTAGACTTAGCAAGTTAATAGTTAAAATAAGTCCATTATTGAGAATCCAAAGAAGTATGCTAAATTCTGTATTTTAGAACTCATTAAAGATATTTTTAGTTTGAATAAAACTAATATTCAGACTAGTTAGACTCAAACTGTGTACTTTGTAATTTTTTTTATAAGGGAACTGTTTCAAAATAGCATAACTTTTATTAACATGTAACCATCTTCTAAGGGCTGTTTGAAAACAGAAATAGTTCTTTTAATAAGAAAAGTATTACTGTTAAAGTTTAACTTTCAAAGAGGTAAAATCATTACTCTCGAGCAAATATTACTGTGTCAAAGATTCTGTTTAACTCAGTTAATGAGGGAAGTAGTGATACTGTGATCAGTTCAAGGATTATTTAAGAAATTCGGGTTTTATAGGCAATTTAATAAAGAAATGTTAAGATAGCATACAAACTGGTTAATTAGATACAAACTAATTAGTATCTAACAGGCCATCAATCTTTATGGTTATCTCTGGAGAAAATCTATAAATTCGCAAGCAAAGGCTGGGACCTTTGATGAAGAGTAAACCGTGAGATGAACCAAATTCATCCCTAGACTATCTTAGGGCAGCTGCTGCTTCTGTGGGATGTTTAAAGATTGTGCTGTCCATCTTCTTGCTTTCTTTTAAAGTTTTGAATAATTTTTCTGGCAACGAAATGCTTAAATTCAAATTTGTGTGGAGATACATTTATTTAACTACTCCTAATTATACATCATGTGTCTGCTTTTCAACTCAACGTAGGTTGAAAATATAAATAAGAATTTACCCTGCCTTCAAATAGTTTACAGTATAAAAAGGAAATAAACAGGTATACAATGTATTATGATAAACACAATAAAAGAGATATGAATGAGTGATGGTAGGATTCTGACGTGGGCCAAGGATTTCAGGTTTCCATGATCGGGGAATTCCTTAAAGAGATAATATGAGCTACAGAGCACTGAAGAACAGATAGGATATGTGAAATACCTGGAATCCATTAAAAAGAAAATATACCTCCATGTCTCTCAAAATATAATTTTTGGTGCATTTCCTTCTATCTTCATTTCTAGATGGGGAGTTTTAAACATGTTAGCATTGTATACACCTCATTGCCACCAGCTTGTTCACTTCCAGGTACGTTAAGCAATTTTCTATAGATATATTAAGCTTTAGGAGTTTAGATGTAGAAGGAAATAGAGGCAGGGTAGTCAATTTCATAAATGGAATTTCATAAAATGTAGGCTACATACCACCTGTATCAGAATTAGGAGGCTTGTTAAAAAGACAGGTTCCTGAACCCTCTTTTCCATGACTATCTTGCCTTGTCTGGTACCCGCAGCCCCTGGGCACATAAAGCATAGCCTGAAACATAATAATGCTCAAGGAATTGCTTAGGAGACTGAACTTGAAGAGCTAGTACAGTAACAGATGGTTGGCTAGGGAGGTTAGAGATTACCAAAAGTCTGCCAGTCGGTAAACCAAGAGGAATGCAAAAATATCTAACAAATACCAATTCTGAAAGGTCAGTGATTTCTCAGTTTAACAACAGTAAAATCAGTTTATAACATTAAGCAGAAACAGTCATTTTTAAAGACTTTATCAAATATATTCTAACCTGTAAAATACAATTATTGATTACATTCATTGCTCTGAAATAATGTACCTATATATGTTAATAACTTACAGATTGTTGGGGAAATATAATTAAAAGCAAAATCTTTTCCCAATCCAGAAATCCTCTCTACAAATGTAATAGAGAAAGAAAACAGTTTTCTTATTGAGTAAGCATTAAGCCAGAATGTGATGGACATCAAAGGCAATCCACTAACAGATTGCAAATACAGAAAGAAATCTTAGGCTTTTATATAGCCGAGCAGATAGAACCTATTCACATATGTTTTTGAGATAAACAATAAACTAGTCCTCAAGTAGGAAGACTTTACAGCACTGTTACACACAGTTCATCCTAACTTTATCTGGTAATCTGGGTAACCACCTGTGTTAGCTGATTGGCTTTATCCAAAGGAAAAAACAAACTTCTCATCTCTATGTGACCAGAGGCAGTTTTGCGCTCACCAAAGTTAGGCTCCTACCCTCCCACAGACACTGAGAGACAGAAGGTTATCTCCCTTGATGTTTACCTTTCAAAGGCATGACTCCCAGGTCCTTGAGAAAGACATTCCTAGGTCATAAAGCTGACAAAAGACCCATCTGGTCTTCAAAAGGATTTATATACTTTTCAAAGGGAGGAGAAAGTACTTAGAATCACAAGTTTTCTAAAGTATACCTCTGAGAAAAAGGAGAGGAGGGGAATTTCTTCCCTTATTTTCAACAGGTAGAATATATCCCCTTATTTTTAATTTGTATTTGTCCTTACACTATAGAAGGTAGACGCTAGGAGAAACATTGTTTAACCTCATAAAACAGAAGATAAAATTAGAACCACTTTCTTCATCTAGGTAAATTTTTGTGGTTTGTATTAAATGACCATAATACATTTTATATACAATGAAATTTTTACTCTGTAAATTTTTTAAATTAAGATACATTTCTCAGGAAAAACTATGATAGTTATAAATTATTTACTCTCTGTACGATGCTGAAAACCATCATACATGAATTGCCATGGATACACTTTTACTGGAACAAAATAACATTTTTTTTCTCTTTTTAAAGGGTGTTGAAGGAAAAATTATTGTAAATACAATTTTTAAAATGTTTTACTGTTTTTATGCAACCAGTTACTCAATAATGGCTTATGCTTACCAGGTATATTTTTTTGCAAGTGCTTAATCTTATATTCTTAGAACTACCAGATTTCTTGGTGTTTGTTTTTGGAGTCCTTACCTTATGCAACTATTTAAAGCCTACAAGAAATGTCTTCTAGTTTTGAGAATTGAATTGTAAATCTCTGTAATTATTACAGGACTTCTTAGTGGATAGAGAAGATTGTATTTGCAAATAATTTATTATTAGTATTTTTAAGTTTAACTCTAGTTTCTCAGATGGAAAAGTACTCAAATAGAAAAATATTTCCAACAGACAGAGCAAAACTCAGCTCAGGCCAGACTTTTCTGACCTCATTGCCAGCAGGTAGACACTAACCATGCACCATGTAACCAATCAAGAAGGCAGTAACGTGTTATAATGGCAATAATGTAAATTATAGCCACTTAGAGGTAAATAAGAGTATCAACTGTGGTTTAGATTTTCTAGTATATTAGATGAGAAATTCACTTACAAATTGACATATAAAGTATTCTCCGTGAAGAATGTAGTTTGAGCAGAAGCCTATAATTTGACCTATATTACCCCTGGCTAGACATGGTAGTTACAGTACTATTGAGGAAATAAGGGCTGCACAGCTTCAATGAAACATCATTGTTCCTCTGAAAGAAGCTTTCTCAGATTTAGTCTCCGCATGTCCACCACCAGCAGCAGTTACTGAGAGATGTTCTAAAATTCCATTGGCATCAACTCTAATCCCAAAGGTGAATCAGAACCAGGAAGCGATAGCCTCGGCCATCACAGACCACTGGCAAAGGAGGAAAATGCTTATAATACATGTTTGCCTTCAAAAGTCACAAGTTTTTTGAATGATTATTTCTGTATGTCAATCCTACTTCTTTTAAAAAGACACGTTCTAGAAAAATCCAAAATTCCCAAAGAAAATACATCAAGACATATACCATTTAAAATGAGAACTAAATAATTAACTTCTTAGAGTTTACCTCGTTCATTGTTAAGTGAAGTTTTTTTTTTCCTTCTAAGCATGTAATACTTATGTAAACCAGCCTGCAGGGGAAAAAAATGCAAAGCAGATGCAATTTCCAAAGTGGGGATACTGAGCTCTGTTGGTTGGTTTAACTTAGCCAATGCTGACTGAACAGAGATCAAGTTCAAGGCAAGGTAAAATAAAATGCAGGAAATAAGAAATGAATAAGAGACAAGGAAGATAAAGATAAAAACTCAAATAACTCAGATGTACAGCGGGATCTTAAGTACAATGAAGAAGTAGTTTTACGTGATTTCAAAAGGAAAGAGAATTGGGGTATCAAGAAGGATATTCGGAAGCTATTAGTTCCTTTATTTAATTACAAATTAATTTTTACTTATTTGCTTATTTATTGCTTGAATTCCTGCTTTGTGCCAAGCACTGTTCTCGTCAGTGGAGTTAAACTAGGGAATCAGACAAGATTTCTGTTTTCACGAGATTTCCACGTTACTTGTGATTGACATGAGCCTGAAGAAATGAATGGAATATCAACAGAGTGAGTGAAGTGAAATCATTCCAGGCCATGGGAGATCACAAGGATCATGGCCAGAATATGAGAACAGGTGATAGGAAGGAACCTATTTGACTGGAGTATAAGGTACGTATAGAAATTATGGGATGTGAGGTGAGAAGAGAAGCCAAAATACCATACTGAAAATTGCACTAAGATTAATAGGAAGGTGGTATTTATTGAAGGATTTTGAGGAGAGTAACCCTTTAACAGAATGTGCTCTGGTGAAGATTAAATCTGCGGGATAAATTAGAGAGGTGGGGCCAGTGATTGGGTGATGCCAGTTAAGAGATCGTTTTTATAGTACCAGTGCAAGGTAATAAAGTATCTGAAATCATGGAATAGATTTCAAGAAATATGGTAATTTGAGGCCTTTAAAATGTATTTATTTTTGTCTGAGAGATAGAACTCTATTTCCAGTAGACTTTTAGAAACAGAATCATAAAGTAGAAAGAGCATTATCCTCTTCCTTCATCCCCCTATCCTAAAGGCTATAGGAACAATTAAAAAACAGGTCAGATTTTAAACTGCTGTGAATGTGAACAATGACTTAATTCTCATTATCTTGAATAGAAAAGATTGCCACATTAAGCACACTAAAGAAATTCAAAAGTAGAGAATTAGGGGTTCATTCAATAAAAAGATAGGTGAAAAATATCAAATGTGATCAATCAAATAATAATTAGATACATTAACAATTATATCTTGAAAACTAAATCCTGGGCTTTTTGATAAAAATGTAGAATAGTTACTATAATTTAAATTCTTCTTAAAAGAAATTAATCCAAATAAGCTTTCTGTGTGCATGTGGAATATCTAATGGCCTAACAATGTCTAATATAAAGGTGCATATCACATGAAGACATCAATAATAAAATATCAGTTTTTTAAGATATAATACACATGCCATACCATTCATCCTTTTAAAGCATAAATTCAGTGGTTTTTAGTATATTTGCAAAGTTGGGCAACCAACACCACAATCTAATTCGAGAACATTTTTATCACCCAGAAAGATACTCTGCTCATTGTCAGTCACTCAGTCCCCATTCCTCTCTGCTTCCAGCCCTTATTCAACGCTATCTACTTTCTGCCTCTATGAATTTGCTTATTCTGGACATTTCATAAAAATGGAATTGTATAATCTGTGGCCTTTTGTATCTGACTTCTTTCACTTAGCATAACGTTTTCAAGGTGCATCCATGTTGTAGCAAGTATCAGTACTTTATTCCTTTATATGGCTGAACAATATTCCATTTACCAATATACCACATTTTGTTTATCCAGTTATGAATTGATGGGGATTTGGATTGTTTCCACTTTTCAGCTGTTATAAATAAGGCTGCTATGAACATTTGTGTACAAATTTTTGTGTGGACATGTGGACATGGATATATATCTAGGAGTGGAATTGCTGGGTCATATTAAAGCTGTGTTTAGTTCTTTGAGGAGCTGCCAAACTGTTTTCCAAAGCAGCTGCACCGTTTTATATGCCCACCAGCCATGTGTGAGTGTTCCAATTACTCCACATCCTCGCCAGCACTTGTTATTGTCCATTTGATATGTGTATTTTGTCAGCCAATTTAGAAGCATGCTTATGTTGTTTCCCACTGTCGCCTGTTCAGCCCGTTAGACCTGTAAGACACAGCTACCGGGTCAGTACTAGGAAGCGTTCAAAATCTTTCCCCTCTTTACTGCGAAATTTGGGTCACACATGTGAAGCGAATATAGACTGTCATTATTCAAGACAAGTTTTGAACGTGAACGTTTGTGTCTCATTGAAGAATGAAAACTTGTCTCACACAGTCAGGATGCCAGGCCCTGTCAGCCTACACAGCAGTAACCAATTTTGCTCTTCAGTATGTATGCCACTAGAATACTGCATAAGTAATAGCTATTAGATTCCCGTGCTAAACTGGTGTTCTGACCTTGTTTTGTCATAGGTGGCAGCACAAAGAACCTTCGCGGCTTTCAGATTGGGTAGCTAGGTAAACATTGCTTTCAGTTAAGATCCCGCAGGAAAGTAATAAGGCAGCAATTTCAGATGTCATAGAAGCCAAGAACACACGGGGTGACGTGCATTTTCTTTACCCAGCTAAGAATATAAAGGACAGACATTCTTCATCTGCCAGTGCACTAAGGAAGGAACAAAAATCGTTCAGCATTGTTTAAACCTCATAAACTGCAGCCATAAATCAGCAAATTAGCTAATGATTGCCTCTGGGTAGTGATGCGTGATGGAAAACAGATGAGGAAAGGTACTCGCGCATCGCGCTCGGTAGCTACTGAAAAAATTAAAGTTCCATCTTCATAAAAAAACTGTTTAAGGGATGTTATAAAGGGTTGTGCCCTGGTAGCAGAGCAATTACTCCTTCAAATGAGTATGTTTTATAATAAATGCTACCACATCAACTGTGCTTCTCAATGCTAACGGTTGTCAATGATTCATATTGTTCCCAGGAAGATGCAAGTGTGGGGCTCATTTCGAGAGATGCCGTCAATCCTGTCTCAGCAGAATGCATGGAAATAACAAGTGTTTAATCCATAGTACCGAGACCAGGGCCATGTCATCAGGAAGGACCCAATAAATATTTATTAATGAGGTTGCTTGTAAAATCAGAGAGTAACATTAATCTTTGTAAAGCCAAATTGATCTGCTGGATCTTGTGTACTTTCTATATCTACTTTGTTGCTCTATTTTAAACATGATGAAATTTTTAAAAGTTGAATTCTTTTATGTTATTAATGTATTCAAGAAGTATTTACTGAATATTTTCTGCATGCAAAGCACCATTATGTGAGAGGAGGTAGCTTTAGAGACATAGAGCCTACCCTTGATAGGGCTTACAATCTAGTAACCATGCAAAACAATGCTTAGTACATTTATTTTATCACCTATTTCAGAGTATGTAACAGAACTAAGGGAGAGTAAGCAGGAAAAGAATGCTTACACAGAGACTGGTTGGTTCTAATTAGAGCTTGTTAGATGCTTTGTTTACCTAAAAGTAAGGAAACTACTATTTCTTTCGGTTAGTTATAGCAGAGCTCAGATGCCCTGAGAGTTTAGGGCATTAAGTTGTTTTAAGGGCTACTATAAGGCTACAGATTAAGATTTATTTTAATAAAAATTTTAACCCTCAACTTTAATTCCAGAATATAATAAACACATATGAAACAGATGGTCCCCAGTGATCACTGGGACCTGCCATTTGGGCTGCGTGTCTACATTTCAGTTTATAACGATCATTCTCTATGTGATCAGAGAACGGAAGATGGGAGCTTAGAGTTCAAGAGCTATTTCTCTCCTCCCACAGAGAAACAGGCTAAGAATTTCACTTCTCCTTGGTTCAAACCTCTGAGCTTGATGAGCTCAGTTGGGATGCCAACATTGAGGATTTGCTCTGGAGTGAAGCTGGAGCAGAAGCCACAGTCACGCCTGGTGTTACCATGTGCCATCACACACGCCACTTGGATGAGAAGGTGACTTCTCCCTCTGTCTCAATGGGCACCCAGAGTTGTTTTTGTTTCTTTTACTGCCCAGGATTTCTAAGAGAAAGCCAGCTTATCATAAGCTAGTGAGAATCTGCCAGTATTATTTATTATCGCATATTAGCATCTTATTCTTGTTGCAGAGCAGAGTATTATAAGCTTCAAATTATTCCCCCTTTTCCCGTTTTTTTTTTTTTTTTGGCTTTTGTTTGTTTTTAGGAAGCCCCTGTCCAAAGAACTGAAAGTAGCTTTAACTATTATTTGTTACATCAGTTATTAAGAGAAATTGCTGTCATTTAATGGTCCTAGATTATGAGTTACAGTTGAATCTTGGAATATATGAACTGAGATGTTTCAAGGAAACAAACAAAATCATATTCATATTCTCTACTTTTATAATGTCAAAATTCATTATTTTAATGATGTAAAAGAAAAATCTCTTGCTACTAGTTTGACATAGACAAACATTATTTTAAATATATACAACTTTAATATTGTTTTTCAATGTTAATCCTATTTTTTTGTTCAAGTCTCTACCCGTTCGAATGAAAATGATATTATAAAACTCATTTGAAAGTTCTTTGAAAATGGCTCTTTCTTTTTACTCAGGCAAGTTTTTGTTTGGGGTTTTGTTTTTATCTTCTTGCCCTAGCAATAATTGAGACAAATATCATTATATACAGATAACAAAAATAACTGGATAGATTGTTTCACTGAAAACATTTTGCTTAAAATTAATGCACAAACATGGGATTGGCCCAGTGGCACAGCGGTTAAGTTTGCACGTTCTGCTTTGGTGGCTCTGGGTTCACCAGTTCCAATCCTGTGTGTGGGCCTATGCACTGCTTGTCAAGCCATGCTGTGGCAGGCGTCCCACATATGAAGTGGAGGAAGATGGGCGTGGATGTTAGCTCAGGGCCAGTCTTCCTCAGTAAAAAGAGGAGCATTGGCAGCAGAGGTTAGCTCAGGGCTAATCTTCCTCCAAAAGAAAAATTAATGCACAAACAATATGTAGATATTTTCATTCTAAAATAAATATTCATTCCAGTGCGGGAAGAAACGGCAAACCTAGAAGCCATCAGCTATGAACTTCTACACTTATTTTCTCCCCCATGTTCTTTATCATCCATCCTTACTTCCTTTTTTCAATATCCACACCTTATACCCTCTCCTCGTTCATTTCGGGCGGTCTTTGTGATTCTCTCTAAGCTATCTAAACACCCATGTTCTTGATCTTTCACTGACTTTCAATAGCTTAGTAACATATCAGTTTCCCCTACAGTCTCTTCACTTTTTACCTCTTTGCCAACGTCTCTTATTCTACAAATCATTTCCATTTTACTATTATAGTAAAACCAAAAACATAAGGTAAAAAATGAAAGACTTAGAAAGTTTATTAACTTGTCCAATGTCACAGAGAAAATAAATAACAAACTGGAATTTAAACCCAGCCAACCATGGACTCTGTACATTTGACTAGTAAACCAATTTGCGTCTTGGATATTAGCCCTGGACTCTATCCATTCATCCTCTTATCCATCTCTTCAGTCATTATTCACTCTCACAAATATTTATGATTTACTGGTTTTCTAGGCACAGGGTATTCAATGTAAAGCAATTAAAAAAAGTCATGAAGTAGGAAGAGGTGGTGGAGAAATTACAAAGATAATCACAGAAATGAATACGTAACTACAAATTATAATCCAATTACTGTGTCAGAGAAGTAGATACTGCCATGAGACAGTATAACATGAACGACTATTTTAGATTGGGGCTCAGAGAAGCTCTTTTTTTCTTAAGGAAAGGGCTTTAAGATGCAATCTGGAGGATGTGAATAATTACCCAGTTATAGCAAGGGGAACACCATTCCAGCCAAAGGAAAGGCATCTGCAAAATCCCTGAGGTGGAGAAAGGATTGGCCTATTAAAAGAAATCTAGAGTGACTGGAGCACTGTCACCCTGGAGGAGAGTGGTGAGAAACGACCTTGGAGAGACTGGCAGGCCTGGATTATTCAGCAACTTTTACTCATGTTGAGTATTTCTCTTTTCTTGACCTCATGCAATAAGAAATCTTTGAACTTTTAAGCAAAAGAATATATGAACACATTTGGGTTTTTAAAAGATTACCCTAATTGCAGCATAGAAAATGAATTGGAGATAAGCATGTGAAGAAATAGGGACCAGTTCTGAATCCATTGTATTAGTCCAGGTGAAAGATGGTAGTAGTTTGGCTTGCTGTGGTGATGATGGGGATGGAGAAAAGTAGATGGATTCAGTTATATTTCTAATTACAAGCAATCGCAGAAGCCTGGATAAATCACAAAGCATTCTGGGCATTAATGTCTTCTTCATATCTTTCCTGGATTCCACACTATATACAGATTGAAGAAGGAAACACAGGTTAGAGAGCTTTGACTTCTTAGAAGAAACAACAGTGTTTTTATCATATTATGACAATGGTTTATATAAGTATTTTTGAGTTAAATTATATACAGAAGAAATATTTCCAAGATACATGAGATAATAAGAAGAATAAAAACTTTCTCATGCCCTTTGCTTATGAAAAGTTTAGTGTTACGATGATATTCTTCCTTGAATTTTTTGTATCTTTGGCTTAGGCATTACTCAAATATAAATGTGAGTTAATTTAAAAATTTTTTTAGTTTGAACATCTCGGAAATTAAGATTTACTAGTATGTTTGATAACGTAAGCTTTTTTGAACAAAGTTGGGGATGCATACCTTCACAACACTTGCAAACTATTTATGTAAGAACTATTCCATGTCAACACTGAACTGAGATCCTCTCTCACTCATCCTTATGGAATAATTCATATGCGGGTAGAAGAATTTGATCAAACCAGTTTGCTTCTGTTGTGCCTTTTCCAAATCGTTCTCCTTCCTTTTTCCTAGTTTTAAAGAAAAGTGTACCATGTTTAAATTCTTCCTGACGTTTATGCCTGTCCTAGATGAGGGTCTTCTCGTCTCGGCATGTCTAGACTTCATGGGAGCTCTCGGTGATATATTTCTCTCCTAGGTCAGCTAAAGGAGCATTTGCTTCATGCTATTCCTGTAGGTGTCCAGGTTCTTTGCTTCCATTTCTGGTTTGGATGGAGGCAGGTACTACAGGTTTCCTCAGTTGTTAAATGAGAGTTGTTCACAGAAATTGGTCAGAATGGGTGTTCCTGTACATCAGACAAAGGGCTGCTAAAAATAGGAGTGGTAACTAGTCACTAACTCAGTTTCCATATGGCCCCTAGTGTGGGCAAAAAATGGCAGTGGTCTTTTGACCCTTGTAATCTTTGAGTCAAGAGCCATCTCTGCCCATGCGGTCACTCCTCGCCTGTGCCCGCCAATCATATAATCATAACATTGAAGGAAAGAAGAAACAGGGCAGGGTTATTCGCTCCTTAAGTGAATGTTTGCATGTTTCTTATTCTAAGGCTGGAGGCTTTTTTACTTCATAGTCATGAACCCATTGCTTTCGAATTTTGGTTTTATTGTGACCCCCTCCTCCACCAAAACAGTGGATGACTCCTGTCTAGCTCTTGGTGCTTAAGGAAGGGATGGTCTCCAGAGTAAACAAGTTTGGTGACAACAGATGCAGAAAGCATGCAGACTCCTGTGTTAAAATTATATCCCACATATTCCCTATTATTTCAGTAGGTACTAAAACTTGAAACAATAATGTACACTGTGAATAGTTATGTGACAAATACTAATGCTTTGTCTTCAGTTAGTGATAGAATAAAGCATATTCTAACTTGTGAATTACATTTTCTTGTTGCTTTTTAAAAGTTACGATTAGTATTAGCACATCCAAAGATGCATGCTCATTTCAAAAATATGAAACTTGCCTTACCTGGAGTCTGTGCATAAGGAAAATCTGGGAATGTGTATGGAATACTGAACAAAAGTTCCTGCCTTTAGGGATAAACCCAGAATGGAGTTTCTACATCTAAAATTTCTTAGGTACACCTTACTGTACATTTAAGATCTTTTTAAGACCCGTTGTATCCCTGGTCTAGGACTGTGTCACGGATAAATGAATTCTGCTACTACTGCTCAATAGACTTCAACTAATTTATTTTCTGATATATAAATGTTTAAATGAAAAATGGCATTCTATCTCCATAATATGACAGAAGAATTTTAAGCCTCTTGTCAACACCAACTAATTGAAGTATAAATACTTTGCTCTCCTAAAAGTAATATGGTGATTATGGATTGCTTAACCTTCAGTGCTATTAATCTATTGTATGCATGTATGTATATGTGCATATTCCATCTTGAATTTCTATTTAATAGGTGTAACACTAAATATAGCCCCAACGTCATTACTTTTAGCCAATTGACACTTCATCCTTACTAAATAATTGAACAGAGGTCATAGACATCCAGTTTATTTCTCTAGTTAGTTATAGCACTGATGTCTGAATGCAAATTAGATTCGTCTGTTGCAAATAACACAAGGCAGTCACAGGATTTTTCATGCTGCGGGCACATTTTTCTTATTTATTGGAAACGTTAAAAATGTGTCCCACCTAATTTTATCAGAGTAGCTAGATAATAAAACATGAAAAATTTCATAACGTTAAAAAAGGCAGGCTGCCTCATCTGTCTGTCCTTTTGTCAGCTTTTCAGATCTAAGCAAGGATGTATGTATCTTTCACATGGAAAAAACATGAAACTTGCCTTATACGGAGTCTATGTATAAGAGAAATCTGGGAATATATATGGAAGACATGAACTAAGGTTCCTGCACTGACTACCAAGATGGCCACATAGAGAGAAGAGGGTTCCGGAGTAGTTTGAATAGCTTTGTGTCAAAATGGTGGCAAAGAAGAGACAATGCTAGCTGATATTATTGGGCAGACACATACATCTCCTAAACAATCCAATTACATGTGGTAGATAGTGAAGAGGAGACCTTGCTTGAGAATCAGAAGATGTTATCATTCTCGCTCTATTCCTCCTGAGTCAGGTGACCTGTGTGTAGCACTTTATCCTTCATGAACCTCAGGATTATCACTTTAAAAACTAAGGAACGCAGTTTGGCATGAATGGTTTATTAGGTTGCTCACAATCAATGTTTGTCATCCTAGGAAACTTCCCCAAGATTAAAAATAATGAAATAAACAAAAAATTCTCAACATGTGCGTGAAAGACTGAGGAAATAAATGAATGCTTAGATTTGCAAAACTAATTAATTCATTGATAAGGCTGAAGCATATTCTTAATTTTCTTAGTACCTTAACTGTTCCTATCGGAGTTTGTTTTAAAATTGTTGTATATACTACGTGCAGTGAGTGACACAGTACATTTATATCTGTGTGTTTGGAATCTGGAAATGATGTCAATTCAATATTGGTATATTCTAGGGGAGTAACCCAAATCCTCTCAAGGGTTGGGAAAACATCATGTACATTCGATGTTGAAATAATAAGTCCTTGTCGTTATACAGTTTTTTCATATTCGTTATCTCTGTATATCCTGGCAACAGCTCTGCAAAATGGCCCTAGCTCATGGCAATATCTCTGTGCCATGGAAGACAGAAAGACAAGATATGATTCATGAGCCGTGTCCAAGGTTCACACATGAGAACTGACTAGTGAAAGATCCCTGACACCTACTCAATGACTCTTCTTGTACCTGCTGCTATTGCAATTAAAACACGTTAATAAGAAACATTTAATATAGAATCACTATGTAAGCAGGAGAAGAGTGTTTTTAAGGATCCTTCTGCAACTGATACAGTATCAAGTCGTCGTCTCCAGCTGCGTTAGTCAAAATGTCAGCAGTAGATTTTGGCTATATCTCTACAGACTTAAAAGCTCCAAAATTCAAATGATGGATCTCAAGCTTTTCTCATTTTCCTAATCAATTGGCAAGTTTAAAAGTCTGATGAGAGGAAACTGTGATAGTGGAGGCATCATTCTGGCAGAAAGGATTCCAGTTGAGACCCTGATAAATGCACTTTGCATCCCTTTGCTTTGTTCGTTGTCGGCACTTGAAAGCAAGGAAGGAAGATAGAAAGAAAGAGGGAGAGAGAATGAGAGTTGGAGGAAGGTAGGGAGGGAGGAAATGAATTAAATAGTATGTAAATTTTCTATCAACAAATCACATATTTATTATTTAAAAATTTTGCAACACCAAGTTTTGGTAAAGCTTATGATAAGTAAATATGACTCAAATTTGTAAGTACACATAAAACAGAATTGAACTTTTTCTATCAAATTATCCTTTTTACAAAAAAAGCGTGTATACATTAAGGTTTAATCAGCTTGACATATTTTCAGTATTCTCTTCCTAATGAGGAGAATTGAATGGTAAACCCTCGTAACAATACTGAGAAGGCAACCAAATCGCTACCGTATGATTCTCGTCTGCTAAGGATGTTGGCTCAGTGACATCTTTGCATTTGCTTCTAGAGTAACAAACATAAAAAATGCAAATAGAATAGATGCCCTTTGACCAAAAGGAATTAACTTTTGAGAGTATTCTTTACTGCAATTATGATAAAGAAAGTTAAAACAGAATCAGAACTACCAAAGGTGAAAAAACTCATCCTCTCTGCTGTTAATTAGTTTCATGATGTTAAGTGATTACATTTACATGTTCACTTCATTATGTAGTTTCACTGGATCTTATATTTCATCTGCTGATTAAACATATTTTTGTTTTTAAATAACAATATTGAAAAAACTTGGGGGTTCCAAAATAGTTTTCTTTTTGATTAACTCTACCTTAGGAACATTTCTTTTTTCAAATCTATTATTGTTTAGTAATATGTACAGAAATAATACGAATTTTAAAAGAAAGCAAAACAGTAATACTCCTGAGGTTAATGAAAGTATAGATGAAGGCTTGTTTACACAGAAAATGAAAGTAAAATCATTTCAATTTAGAAAATCTTCCAACAGATATACATCATGTCATCAGTGTTCATCAGATGTGTTGTTGCTGTTAGTGCCCTGGAGTCAATTTCAACTCCTAGTGCCCCTGTCTACAGCAGAGCCAACCCTTCCTGGTCTTTCTGCGCCATCCTCTCACCTTACAGGGCTATGTCAGACAACGTTTTGCTTTTATTCACAGGATTCTCACACCCTCAGATGTTTGTCCATTTCTATTTTATGTCTTCATTTTATGATCTTCAGCCAAGCTCTGGATGCTGTGTAGAAATACATCCAAGAGTCAATTGAAAAAGGTTCAAATGAAGGATAGAGGAAAAGAGAAAGAGGGGAGAGGGAGAAAAATGGAGAGAAGAAGGGGGGCGGGGCAGAGAGAGACAGAGGATTTTTTTTTTTTAATTTTAAAGAAATTGACAGTTGCTCAGGGATGTTATGTTCCTTCAATAGGCTTTCTCAAGAAGTCCCAGAAATATATTTGGTTGGAGAGACTGGGCACACATTCAGTGTAACCATAGTATTTTTCACACCAAAATCTCTGGAGCTGCACTTGCCCTTGGAAGAGCTTTTCAAGTCACTAAAACCTGTCTTGTCCAACTACCTGAAATGATGAATGATGGAGAACTGTATGCCGAGGTTTCATTTAATTTGTGTCTGGAAGGAATGTTATAGCTCACGACCAAACGTCTTCCAAATAAACACCTTGTTGATGGATGTGACGCATCGTAAGAGAGAAGGTTTTTTGAGTTGGGAATATATGATAGAAGCTGAACATATGGTACTGTATAGGAAAAGAAACTCATCCAGAATGTGTGAATGAAATAGCATTTTCAAAGCTATTTCAAAAATATTACATTTTGGAGATGTTAGCAATTGCCTGGGCTAGAATTTAATCAACAGCAAGAGCTTTGAAAAGACTCCAGGACAAAGAATGTAGGTAATGTGAAAAATGTCACTCAGGCCAGAAAGCATTGCTAACAAATTGTCATGACTCTGTGCTATGGGCATTATTCATACCAGTGTCAATAATAGCTCCACAAACTGTAATTTCATAGATACACTGAGATATCTAAGGTAAACAGCCTGCCTGGTTTGTCCTTTACGCATCTGTTCTGGTAAATCCATTGAAATATTAAAAAGAGATAGTGCTTTATGGGAAAGTTGTAACAAAAAGAAATTGTCAAATTGTGACTAGTGTGTATAAATGAGGATCAGCATAAATTGCTTATGTCTGATCTAGATACTTATAATTTATTAAGATATTTACAAAATTTAATTTCAATTTACTATTTACTAATTTTACATTAATTTCAATTTACTATTTTAAAGATAAAAATATGGAACCTAAATCTGATCTTCAAAAGCATTTAGGAATTATATTCTTTGTTATAGACTTAAACCAAAAAAGCAATAGTTCAATCGTACAAACCCATTTAGACACAAAAAGCTCTAAGACTCCCATCCTATGGGTCTTTTAGGTTCCAAATACAGCAAAGTTCAGCAGCAGCCAGATCATGACTAAGGCTCAATCATTTCTCTTTCTCCATTTGGACCATTCTTAAGGAGTTTGGTGATCATCAGCTGTTCCTAATCCCTCATGAAGTGCTAGTTGACAGATCTGACTCTTCACAGTTTAAAATAGGCTCTTATAATCATTTTCTCCTGTGCTCCTCCCAACAATTCTTTGAGGTAAGTATTCTCATGACCTGGCATGAGGAAAACAAAACCAGGACTTCCCCAAGGCAGAAATGGCACTGAATTCAGATTTCCTGATGTCAAATTGCAGCCTTTATTTACTTTATCGTATTATTAATGACGTGAAGCTATTTGAGGATTTGAAACATATGAAGAAGACGAGGGAAGAGAATTTTAAATCAGAAGGTATGCAGGCCACACTCCAAATCAGATTTAAGTGGCATCGTTTCTAGCCAGCCCTGAGTGAAATATCTATTCATTATAATATTTAGAAATAATTTAGAATGTTCAATACTTTCCCATTTTATTGATGTACAAATATATTCACTTCATATAATGACTTATTATCCCTAATTATGCTTTAGAATATGTTCACAGTTTATTATGACTAAGATTGTCCTTAGAAATTTTATGGAGGATTATTTTGCAGTTAAATTATCCCTTAAGTTATTCTATATTGGTGTATTTTGAATAGCTAGATGATTTCATTTGTGTTTGCCAATAAGGAATTTTTTAATATAATTATATTATCATGATAAGATTTAAGAAGACATTTGAGAAATTATGGGTAAATCTATTGACCATATTATATGCATTTAATGTACACTGAGCATATTAATCACATTCATAAAAATACAGGAAGCTCCCAACTTTTTTTTGAGTTACATTATGAAGTTGTTTTAATCAGTTGCTTGGAATTCAGTTTTTCTCCGGAAAATAGTGTTATAAATATTGACTGGGATCTCAGGATACCCTTCAAAAGTCCCTTTAAATCACAGTATAGATGAAGGAAACACAGAAATAATAATATTTGCTAGAAACCTATATTTTATAAATTAAAATAAAGAGTAAATTATAAACTCTAATGTACACAAACTCACACACTTTTTTGCTGTTGTTGCCTTCAGGAATTGTACAATTGGTTATATGTTAAGTATAACAGGTTACTTTTTAAATTATTTGTGTTTTTTTAGTCTGTAATATGATGAGATATTAGTAACAAGCCAGTCATTTGATAATCTTTCAGAATATTGCTAGATGTTCTTTAAGGCTAAGAATCCCTTTGGTATAGAAACTACTGAACATGTCATACAAAGACTTAAGGAGCCTTAATGCCAATAACAGAAATTTACTAACTTTAAAAAGAGAGAAATTGCGGAGACTCTGACTTGTCATGGTGTTCAGTACGTTTTTAAGTATGTTAAGTGAAAAAAAAGTGATCTAACTACAATTTTTCTCAAGTTCTCAGATGTATGTTTTTCACATGCTAACATCTCTGAAAGAGAGGTGCACCTGAGAGTGGAGAATTTAGTTGGGAGCATTTTTTTTCCTTCCTTAACTGTACAGATGATAATGCCCTATCTTATAACTATCTCAAGATTTGATGAAATACAATGCTATCAAACCCAAATTATCTACATCTTTAATATTACTTTTATTTTAGTATCATGACTAATAATCAGCCTTTAGAGCTTATTGTCACTAGTAAGCAAGCATTTATTTCAATTTCTACTTTATCCTTTGGCTCAGAGGTAGAATGGCAAGCTAGCTTTCACTGGGACCTCGGCCATCACGTTAGACCTACAAATGAGCAGCCAGGATACAAGTGCCAAGTTAAAGCAGACGGACTAATGAGGAAAGGTTGGACCGCCAGCCTCTTTGTCAATGAGAAGAGAAAGGAAAGGGAAATAAAAGCTTCAAAAAATAAATTCTGTACAGGATGCAAAAATGTAGAATTCAAGAATAAATGGAAATTTCAAAATTCATCTCTCTCCATCACTTTAGGGAAAATTGCAGATAGGCTGCCAGAATTTTCCATTGCTCACCAATTATTTCTTCCAATTTTCTTTCTTAGTGAGTTAGGGAAAGATAAATTTGGAGGAGACTTGGATACCAAGAAGATCTCCAACAACTGCTCCTAAATGTGTAGCTCCCAGTGTGTCATTCCTTTGCTGCACTCTGGACTTACCCTAAACTAGAAAAGACATTAAAAACTAACCACTCGAAACCTGACGAGGCTGAGGGTGAGTCCCCATTCCTCTGTTCTGAGAATCGGCTCTGCTCACATCAATATATCCTGCAGCTTCTTGTGGTATCTGCTTCAAGAATTTAATTAGGACATGGAAACTGTGGTTTCACATTGCAAATATTCCATATTTTTTTTCCTTTAAGCTTCTCAAGATGTCATCTATATGCAGCATAAACTTGACTACTTTTTCCAACCTATTCCGGAATAGATTCAGAGTAGTAGTCAACTTTGAGTAGGGATTATAAGAAATTCCTTTGCAGTTATTCTGGAACATTTATGAGTGGGCATAGGAAATAAAGGGTAAAAGCAGATTTTAAAATTTGTCTCCTAATCTCCATGTTGCTTTCTGGTTGAGCTCATCCAGTCACAGCACCTTTGCTCTCTCACTCTGGCTGTCTCTGTCTAAGGTCCCAGACTAAGGGTCCACTGTTTGCTGTGACCATTTTTACTGCACTAAAGATCGAATATCATGTATGACTCCAGTTTTAAATTGATGCATTGCTATTGACTCTTATGAAAATGATTTGGTACATGAGTTTATAGAGACCACTTTCTCCTTTACTTCTGGCCTTACCTGCAATGTAACTATGTTTCCACAGTGCTTAATAAACATGTAGATACATAGTTTTAATAAATATGATTACAATATTTTAATCTTTATTAGATCCTTTTGATTTCTAAGCTTCTTGGGTTTAGCTTTCCCAGATTCAGTTTATTATTTGAAGTAAAGTCAATAATAAAGAGAACTACTTAAAATCCTCAGTCTTAACAATACACACAGATGCACACACCATCGGTGTTATATTAACAGATATTACCAAATTAATATAAATAAAGAATAATCCTATAGACCTCTCTGGAGTCAAAGACTAAATAAATTTTTCAGCAATCATTTTACTTGTACTTAATGGTTTCCAGAATAAATTAATAATCCTAACCCATTGCATACTAATGAATATATTTTCAATACTTACAACCTAAGTTGTACTTATAACCTCATTTATTTATTTCCCACACATTTCTGCAGCATGACCTAAGTGCCAGGTATACAACAATATACAAATATAAATAAAAATACTTATAAAAATATTTATAAAATACTTTTAAAAATATTTATAAAAATAAGGACAAATGAAAGATAGCAAAAACATACAAAGATAAATAAAAGATCGCATCTGGTATCAGGAGTCTCATAGCTGGGCATGGGGGTTCTGTGTGATGAATGCTGTAACAGAGGAACATTACAGGGCAGGCAAAGGGCAGAGCAGACTGGAGGGGTGTGCTAAAATGTGGAAATGGTTACCTCCCAGCTGCCTAGGGGATACATACAAGATACACAGACAAGAGAAGCTTTGAGCTAAGACTTGGAGAATGAATAATACTTTTAGTGACTTAGTCATCAGTTATGATGAGCTTTTGGTGTTTTATCAAATGCTAGGTTAATAATGAAATGAAAGAAAATTGATAAGAATTAACCATACAAATAATAATTAAAGAGAATTTGTAATCCATCCCAACCCTACTACCACACCCAATTTATAGCCCTCTTTGCTAACATGGACCTAACATTCAGGTCTTAATCCTGAAGTCACCTCCTCAGAAAAACCTTCCTTGACCCCCAAATCTAAATTTGGTCCTCTCTTTACACTCTCCTTAAGATACTCTGTACCTTTCCTTTTTAGCTTTTATCAAAATTTGTAATTAGATGTGTCCATGTGCTTATTTGTGCACTACATCCTCACTAGATCCAGGATCAGACTGACAAATTGAATCCATTGATCAAAGATTGTATCTAGTGTGAAGAATAGAGGCAATCCAGAGGCTGGCAAAGGACAGAGACTTCTGTGGCATCAAAAACATCTCCCAAGTCCTTCCATCTTGCGTCAGACATGTCCCAGAATAATCAGGGATGTCTCAAGGTGAAGTCCTTAGGATTACCTTACAGAACAAGGAGCATATCAATTATACAATATCTCCATTTTGTATCAGCTATGGTCTGACTGGTATTCCCTCATAATTTGTATATTGAAGCCCTAACCCCCAATGTGATGGTATTTGGATGGGGCCTTTGGGAGATAATTACGTTTGTGAAGTCATGAGGGGGGTCCCTCATGCTGGGATTAGTGCCCTTATAAGAAAAGATACAGAGAACTTGTCTTTCTCTCTGCCGTGTGAGGATGCGGTGAGAAGGCGTCATCTGCAATCCAGGAAGAAAGCTTGCACCAGAACCCAACTGTGCTGGCACCCTAATCTTGGACTTCCAGCCTCCAGAACTACGAGAAAATAAATTTCTGTTGTTCAAGACACCCTGTTAATGGTATTTTGTTGTGGCAGCTAGAGAAAACTAATATAATATCCCAGAGAGTTGTCCAAGTTAGCCGCATTCTCCAGGGCACCATCATCAATCCATAGATTCTGCATTTATTGACTCTGGAATCTTTGACCCAGGGACATCCTGCCTAGCACTTTCAATAGAGAGGATCCCTTCCTCCCAGCAAGTGTTATGCGTCTGCTTTCTTGGAAGTCCAGTGGACCAAGAAATAAAGTGGGTTTTCTGTCTTCTTCTCTTTCCCCAGGGAGCAGTACCCACACTCCCACACCCACAAAGGGAGTGCAGGGTCATTCGCAGGCTGCCTTAACACTTTCCTCCTAACTGTGAGCTTGAGGAGCACAGGGACTCTGTCCGTTTTGTTCACCACCGTTTATCTAGCACTTTGCACCTTGGCCAGCACAGACTTTTGAAAGAACGAGTGAATGAATGATGCTTATTAACTGCTGGGTAAAATAAATAACTTAGATTTGTTTGTTGTAAATATGCTTCTGTGGAGTCCCAAAAAGTATCCTGTACTTCCAGTACTTGGTGAGTTAGTTTATCGTTGAACTGGCTGTCCTGTATTTTCTAATGAAGTAAACAACTGGCTTAATTTTGTGTAGTCCAAACTATTTCCGTGCTGAAATTATTTTCTTGTAGATTTATGGTGACAAAGAAAAGAACACAGGCTTTGGTGCCTTCTAGCTGCAGTCAGCTTTCCTAAATCATGTTACGATGGGCTCACTTTTAATGTTACCTTGGGTTCTATGACTCACACTAGAAAGATTAGGAAAGTATTCTGCTTTCAAAAAACTTGCCAAATTTTATGTTGAGGGTTTGAAAAAAAGTGGAAAGTACCTCCCCAAAGAACCACTGAATTTTATGCAAATAAACATTTCCATGGCAGATAGGAAACAATGAATTGTCCAATTATTTTGAAAATTCAACAGGAGTTTCTTTCCAGGTGAGAAAGGTCGAATTTATAACTAACTAATGAATACTACCTGTGCGAGCCAGGTTGCCAGCACTCACCAGATGGTACACTCATACAGGTAATTCGAGGGAGCACAATGAAGGGACCCTTTCAAGGGATGGCAAAGCAGCCTGGGGCTAGTCACAGCAGGACGCCTTTAAAGCTGTGCCCTGAAGGGCAAGCAGAGGCCCTGTTGTGGAATCTGTGGAAGCTGCCAGGCAGTGGGGAAACAGCTGTCCCACAGGAGCCACTGTCAGACCTTGGTCCAGCAAAAGAGAGCAGGGATGGTGATGGGGGATGAATGTCCTCACCTGTCTCTTCCTGTCCTCTGATTTCTTGCCAGCGCTTCTTCTTGGGCTAACCCAAGAAAAAGCCAGGTGGCAAGCGAGCCTGAGTGGTGCAGCCTGTAGAGGTCGGCCTCCTGGGACACAGAGCAGTGTGGATAAGGCAAAGCAGACAGGAAAGGAAAGCAGACAGAAAATAACCTTCAGAAACCCCTAAAAAGGCCACAGTTCTTTATATGAATATCAGGGCCAACATTGGAAAATGAGTTTGGAGACAAGCAGAATATGTGGAAAAACCCCTTCTTTCACCATTTGCATCCCAGAAGTCTTCTTACATCTATTTTGTCAGTTTAAGGATGTTCTATCTCCTATTTTTGGAAGGAAGAGATATCTTCCAAGTGATGAGGTCCTAATCTAACACTGTATCTTACAGTGCTTAGTATGCGACAGGTGCCACTCTAAAATTTTTTTACAAATACTGACATTTAATTTAGTCCTCATGCAGTGATGTGAATTACACTCTAGTCTCATCATGCTCATTCAGTGTCTGAGGACACTAAGACCCAAAGGTGGTGGAGTCCCCATCTGAACCCAGGCTCTTGGGCTCCAGTGTCATACTCTTAGCCACTACAATGTGCCACTTCTTTTATGGAGAACTTATTGAATGACCAAACTCCCAGTACAAGTAAACTTTAAATGGTGACCATGTCAACAGATCAGAGATGGTGATATTTTGCCCATGAATTTTCGTAACTCTCTCAGCTGTATTAACTTGTTTCTAAGACACTAGAAAAGATGTATTTTCTACTCACAGTTAAACCTACTATAAAACTATTTAACTTTGATGTAAGTGCACACACATTGGGGTGTTGTATGTCAGAGCTAGAGATTTAGAGGCATGTTACAGGATTAAGTGAGACTAGATGCAGAATGATGACAGCTATTAATGTGACCAAATCCAGCATGTATAGCATCAATCCCAAAGACTCAGAATGCATTTCCCAATATGGAAACACTAAGTTAAGTTGATAATTCACTTACTTGCATAAGAAAATATGAAATTTAAAATATATTTGCATTGTCAAATGAGAATTCTTTGACAAATACAATTTTTAAAGACCTTAATGACATTTTATAAAAATACTCTTTTAACACAAATGAATTCCATTTTCAGAACCTAAATTATAGTCATTTCCAAATGCTTTTGGCTAATGAAATAATTTGTCCCTTGATTTCAACTAAAATAAAATGAATGTTAAAGTGAATACTGAATTAAATTTGTAATAAAAAGATGAGTCTTTATGAAAATTTTCCAGATAAGAACTGTGAAATTACAGATTTAAACTCCCTAGCACAATAAATCTGTCCAGTTTTAATATGGGCAAGAGGACGATCAGCCATTTGAATGACATGACTGTGATTACTGCATTACTCTCATTTTAAAAATATGTAATAAATTTTAGTTTTAGGAAGTTTAGGTTTCCAGTAAAGGTCTGGCAGTTTTACATAAGCAGTCATTTGCAGACAATCTAACAACTGAATCTGGACCACATTATAGTATCAAATAAAACAAAGAAATGATTTGATGTCTTATTATTAAAACTTAAAATCAAGCCTTCTTCCTACTTATGTGTGTGGGATGGATTTGCAGGGTACCCTAATTTTCCTGAAGTATTTGAAAGCAGAAGTTCTAAAATGAGTGTCTTCCAGTTCTCAGATTCTAATACAAAGAAGAGTCCTGTCCTTTCAATAGATGTTGACTGGACACCATGGATAAAAATAGGAGTACAAGCTTTACTTGATTCAGAGCTTTCTTGATTGTTAACCCAGATGCTTGATGCTTTTAAAATATTCTTTGAACTCTTAAAGTCATGCATCTCTTGTATTATTAAAACAAGGAAAAAAATTGTCTTCTGGGAAAACCTGAAAGATAAAACTAAATGCTTTTTCATGTCACCAAATTAAGAAAAGATCGATAGTAAACATTTCTACATGATTTAACTTGGATTGCAGATCTGATATTTTGATGGATGTTATTTCAGGCACTAGTCTTTTCATCAAGTGACCCATATACATGTTTTACTGGCCCCTGGTTTTGCAGTTTTGATTTTGTAATCTCCAGATTTTTTAGCAGCCACACATTTTTGAAAACTGTAAATTTGAGCAACCTTTACTTTCAACACAAAGTCATCCCAAACACACATGTTCTGAGGAGGTGACTCTTCATAGATACCTCACAATGGTTGGGGAAAGAAATAATGGAGAATCATTTTGAAGTGTGGGGAATGGGCATTGGCCACCCCAAGAGGCTTGAGGTTTGGCATGAGGATTATTTGCGGCTGGTTACTTTTGGTAGACTGCCAACGGGAAGGAGGATCTGGGGAGTGGAACTTGCTTGCCTTTTGTTAGGAGATGTTTACATTGTAAAGGAAATCTTTGTCTGTAGAGGTGTCTTCCTCTCTGTACCAGGAAGAAGGGGACATGACCTTATCTCTAGAAACTCTTAATCAATGCCAAAGGCAACGACTTAAATCTGCATTTGTTTACTGTACTTGTGTGGTAATCACCCATGATCCGCTCCCCCTCCACCTCCAACATCCTCCTTTGTCGTTAGCTGAAGATAATATTTAAGGTGGGGGCTTCAGCCATTTTGGCGAGTTGCTCAGCTTGCCTGAGCCTCTCCCATGTATACGTGTTATAAAGCTTTGTTTAATTTTCTCCTGCTATTCTGTCTCATGTGAATTTAATTCGTTCTCTGGCCAGAGAGGGCAGAGGAAATGTCTTCCTCCTCTCCCCTACAGAAGCAATTACCCCGTTGATGAAGAGCATCATTAAACTAGTTTGCTTATAATGTGCATCACAGTCTGAGAGAAATAACTCATGTTAGGACAACATTCTGGAAGAGATAGTCTGTTTCTGAGTTTGCTCACTTAGGGCATTGGACTGTTATCTGTAACCATCAGATAACTTCTACCCAATCTCTACATCTAGAAAAGCCTTCTCTGAGTGAAAATTTTATGAAAAATAGGAATGATGTGTTGCAAAAGACTGAACCCACATGATTTAGCAGAACAAAATGTATTTAAAATATTTTTAGCTTAACATAAAAAATTATATACAGCTCTTGTGAAAGATTCCAGAATAAACTCTAATTTCTCCTCCCTAAAGAGCTGGAGAGAATCTTTGGAGAGAGCTATGGGGTGGCAACAATGTGGCGTGTGTCTCTCCAATCCTGCCTTCTTGACTGTGGCTGATGTGGCTAATCCATCCTTATTGCGCCTTTGCTGCTGGGTCATCAGAGGCTTAGAATCTGCCTCAACTCAGTAAAGCTGGCAAATGACACCTATCAGTTAGAATGACCACCTCGTTCATTATTCAGTACATATATATTACCCTAGGCATCATGTCAGGCACTGGAGATACTACAGTGAAAAAAATAACTGAGAATGGTGCCTGTCCTCATGGAGCTGACCAGCTGATAGAATACAGAGTTACACATACAGCTAATTGTCCTAGAGTGTTTCTAGGACTGTGGTGGAAATAATACAGGCTTTCATGGGTACAGAGAACAGAGACACTGATCTCTGCATAAGGAGAAAGGTAGGAGAATATTATAGGCTGAGATTAAAGCCCATGTCATAGTTTGGAGGATGAAGATACAGCCCGAGAGGGAGAGAGCTCCTCTGTGAGACCACACTGCTCATGGGGAACCACATTAGGAGGCCAAAGCACTGATCAGAGTGAGAGAAAACTGTGATCTAATATAAGGCCCATGGTACTGGGGACAAAAAGAAGTGAAGAGATTCCTGAGACATTTAGGATAAATTTGACAGGACTCAGTGGTCAACTGGATGTGGGAAGGGAGGAGGACAGAGGGTTCAAGGATGATGCCCAGCTTTCTGACTTGGGACACTGGGTAAACGTTGGTATCATTCATTCGCATAGGCTATACAGAATGAAGCACAAATATGGGGAAAGAAGTTGATCTCAGATTTAGACTGATGTGGAGGAGCCTGTAGGTTAGCCAAGAAGACAACTAATTGGCATTGGAAATACAGGTCTAACGTTCATCAGAAAATCTGATTCGGGGCCATATAGCTGGGATTTATCCATAGAAATGGTTACTGAAGTCATTTAAATTAAGTTAAATTAATATCATTTTGGGTTTGAGAATATTTTAGGAAAAGAGAAAACAAGGGAGAACCTCAAATAATAAGAGCATTGAAGGGAATTCATGAAAATTCTTTGGGAAGTTTCACACAATAGGCCGTATCTATCTTCTGACTTCATAAATGAAGAAAGTTTTACCCAGAGTGAGCATCTCAGGAGGCTCAAGCCTTAGACTGCTTGAGGCACCTGTAAAGTCTAGACTTTGTTGAACTGAATTCTTATTCTACCAGGAATCTCCTTCCTTCGTCCTTAGGTGTGGCACTGGGTGGTCTGGAGTTCTATAAAGATGAAGAGACTGCTCTGATAGAAGGAAAAAATAAAATCTTAGTGATATGATACCTGCCAAGAATGAAAGCAGTCCACAGGACGTCTAAAACCCAGCTAAAAGGAATTCATTTCTTCCAAGCCTTTTAAGTGGAGGAAAAAATGCACTGCGGTTGTAAAATGAGCTTCTACCTCCCATCACAGTAGCAACCTGCAGAGGGATAATAGGAGCCTAATTAAGGAGAGATGGAAAGAGTAAGCTTGCCAATAGAACGCTCACCTTTGATTCAGAGATAGGTGATCTTAGGAGTGTCATCTTACCTTTTGAATGCTGTCGGCATTTTAGGTCACGGATATCTGTCTATTAGCATTGAAAATGTTCCAGATGGGTGGGCTGAGTCCTCCTCACATACCACATCCATTAATGAGACAATACAATTACACACATTCTACTGATTAAATAAAGCAGTGGATCTCAAATTTTAGCAAACCTAAGAGTCATCTTGGGAAGTTATTAAAAATGCAGCTTCCCAAGCCCTAAATCTAGACTTTCTGATTTAAGAAGTCTTGTCAGGGCCTGAGGTTTTATATTGTTTAAATAGCGCCCCAGTCGATTCTGACAGAGATGGTCCAAAACTACATTTTGAAAGCCTCTGTAGTAGGGGAAGATTGGAAGTCAGATATTCCAAGACGGAAGTGATTCAAGTTTCTGAGGGGTGAACTTGTTTATCTGATAAGGAAATATAGAGGTCTCTAATAGTGCTTAATCTTGGGAAACCGAGGGGGGAAAAATAATCTATTTTAACAGGTTTAAATCCAGATTCAATCAGCTTAAGTAGTCAGTCCATCTAGATATCCCACTTCTGAGTAAAATTCTCCCTATACAATCCTTAGGCATCTGTTCAGCCTCATCATGGCTGATTACAGACTAGGGAGAAGGAGGACAAGGCAGACAAATCTGGCTGTCCAGGGAGCAAACTTTCCTCCCCTCAGTTATCTGGTGTTTACGGGCATTTTACTTATCTCCAAAAAACTCTTATCAAAAACCACAGCCCTAGTAAATAGTTTTATTAAATGTGTTGCACACGCACAGAAAAGGCTGCAAGAAATGAGATCCCTTCTGCATAAATGGGTTGTAAAAGTTTGTAATACACAGATTTCCATTAAAACAGTTATTGATATAAATCTGACCGTGAGAGAGTCCCTAAGGGCAAAAATTATTCCTGACAGGAATCGTGGATTGGTTTGACCCTCTAAATAGTTCATCTTTCATCAAACCTAAATTGATTTTCCAGAATTAAACTCTCCCCAAGATCCAGATTTGTTAACCTAAATTCCTGCTTAAAATAGCTAAAGTAGAATTTCTGTTCTATGACCTCAGGTCGTGTCAAACCTATGCCTTGATCCATAGTACCCCCATTTACCCATTGCTCAAGCAAAAAATGTAGTGTGATCCTGTATTTCCCATTTTTTTCATTTCCCATGTCGAATCCATCAGAAAGTTATGTAGATTACACTTACAAAACATATCCTGAACCTCCCCATCCACAGTGTGGCCAGATCTGAGCCATCATCATCTTTTGCCTAGAATTCCGTGCAGGTCTTCTAATGGCTTTCACTCCTAACCTCCTCCAATAATCCTTCTTTTCCCAGCAGCAGGATTTATCCTTCTCAAATATAAATCAGATGTCACTCATCTTCTTACAGTTCTTTAATGTTTTCCCATTGCGGTTTGACAAAACACACACACACACAAAAATGCAATCTCCTTTCACAGGAAACCAAGGTCACTTGCTGCCTTTTCTAGCATATCTTCATTAATTCTCTGGCTTGCTGGAAACAGATTATCTAAGTTGCATCTAGACTTTCTACTTTGTATTTGGGCAAATTAATGACCCTTCATGTGCCTCACCTGAAAATAAATGATAAAATGGAATGTATTTCAGAGAATGTCTAGAAAGGCTTTCTGTTTGTTGAAAAGCTCACATTCATTCATTCTTCAAGACTTAGGCACCTGCTGTTTCCTTTACCAGGACTGTGCATTCCTAGGCCTTGGCCTGACCATCTCCTCCTTATCAGTTGGTCTCAGGTGGAAGTGAGCTCCTCAGAGATATCTTCCCTCATCAGCCAGCTTATTTCCCTCATATCTCTTGACTTCAACAATTGTCCTATTTGTTTGTTTATTTTCCTGTATTTCTTCACCTAAATTCTGGGAGAGTGGACACTTTGCTTTCCCTATTCCTGAAAACAATGTCTATAAATAGGAATCAAATTTACTGTAAAGTCCTATTTGGAATAAAGAAGAGTGTTTGTGAATCTCATTTAATCTCAGGAAAATCAGTGCCTTCACTTACTAATCAATAAAACAAGAAACAAAATGGTGAAAATACAATGTTGGTATTATTCTTGGATATTTCTGTATCCATTATAAAGACATAGGCAGAGAAGAAACACATCAAACCCAGAATTTTGGATGTCTCTCAGGAGGAAAGAGAGAAAGCAGAAGAAAATCACAGTAGGGACAAAGTGAGCTTCAGAATTTTGTTTTATTTCCTTAAATTACATTATATTAGATATATTTTGAAGAAATTAATATGAAAAAGTCATCATTTAAATTTTCCATTGAAACTGGATGGAAAAAACCTCTCCCCTCATCCGTGCTCAATGCCTTATTACCTTATGCCCTCTTGGCTTCATCGATCACATCCATTTCCCTAAGATCACTTGTATGAATGAAGTAATTATTTTATATTTTCCAAATTAAATACTGCCTGCTTTACAAAAGAGCTAGAGTTTTCTCAGTTGTTAAAATGCATTGAACAACTACAGCTAAAATAAACATCTTTAAAAGAAAAAGATATTGGGAAAAATTGAGAGAGAAGAGAGAAATTTAGAAGTAGTTAATTCAATTATGCACTAAATTAACTATTGAGAATATTGTAGATTTTCCCAAACCTTTTGGGGTTCAGTAAAGCAATTCATTGTAAGATATATAAGGATGTATATTTTCTTTGAACTATTAATCAGACTACTGGGACATTATCCTTGATAACGCTTGTTAAAGGAAACAATAAAATCATTGTTAGAGGGAGACACGACTAGGTGGTATAATCTTTTATGTTTATTTTGTTCACTTTTGGATCTAGAAACCCAGCTTTACTATCCTTCTATACTTAACTGGTTCTGGAGGAATGGCGTACACTAACCAAACCCACAAGAAATAGATGAGTATAGTAAAAATATCAGCAATTTACAAAAGGAGGCACACATTTGCACATGGCCTTCGTGTCATTTCCATTGTCCAGTGTTAAAATTCTCTGGTGAACATGGAGCAACAACAGAAGAAGGTTTATAATCTTGAAGCTTAGACTCTCATAGAATCCTCTGAATTCACTCTCACCCAAACCAAACACACCTATCCAGAGGGTGTGGTCCTCCATCCACTGGATGCTGATTCCTGGGTCTCTCAAGAGCAGGGCAGAGTTCACATTCCAAGTTTCTTATGATTGAAGTTTCCACTTCTCTTTTTAGTCACTCCCACTTCTCATACTATTAAAACAACTTTCAATAACCTGTTAAGTGTCCCTAACATCCTTTCTTTCATCCTCTTTTCTTCCCTGATCCTTCTGTCCCTTTTCTTTTACTTCATCATGCTTTCCCTGCCTAATATTCTGATTTTAACAATGGGAAGGTCTTTTTTAAAAACCAGGTAGCAAAGTGTCCTTTCTGAATTGGAACTGACATGAAGAACAATAGAGTTGCATCTTATGTATCACAGTAGATTTTATCTTGGCAAGATAAATATGAAAAAGTAAGTCAAATTCCTGTTGTAAATTGTGTGGCATTTTCTGGGGATTTTCCCCGTGATTCAAGTCTCTGGGTTTTGAGATGGGGGAGAGGGCCAGTGTATTAAAAAAATTTAACACCTTTAATCTGTGGAAGTTGTCAATCAAAATATAGAACTCCACACAGACAGCCTAGGGCATATCAGCACCCTAATTACAGAAAGTCTGGCTCGTCACCAATGTTTTAACACTTGATTTATTTCCTGTTCAATTTGTTCAATAGAGCCAGAGTTAATTGGTTTTCCAAATGAGTGTTAAAAATATAAAGATCTAGCTTCATTAAGTGGAGGCTATACTTATTATGCACCAGTGACTTGTAAGTCTATGTAAAGGTTAGCAGGGCGAGCTTTCAAGGAGTTGTGCACAAAACCGCAGCTTTGACTTGGTACTAATATGGCTAATAACTAAGCATTGAAAGTCACAGTTGCTGGTAAAAATAGTCAGTGGTTTTATCAACCCAAACCAAATGTATTTATTAAACAGACTATCTAAAAACATAGCATTTTATTTTTCAAGTCTAATGTATTTTATTTTTCTTCCAGAAGAGGTATTTAGATTTTTCCTGCAGGAAAAAAGAGAAAAAAAACAAAACCAGCCTATGTGCCAGTGGGTATTTAGCATACTATGAGTTTTTCTTATATAGTGCTTAGGACTTCTGTAATTTCCATTCTTGTATGATACAGCAATGCATTTAATGTGATATTTTAGCAGCATAAGTGACAAGTGGAGGACTAAACAAAGACAGCTAATGTGTATTGGGGTAGTTGTGGACTTCTACATGGGCACAAGAAAATTATAAAGCAGTGATTTTCATCTTACTTTCTGAAATGTGTTTTCATTTTTAACTTGAACACCATCATCAGTAATGCTGGTTGTCATTACTATTAAATGTAATTCTTAACAAATATCATCATCACTTTGCAGTAGACTCATCATTTAGGGGCAGCATTTACATTTTTGGTGGGGAAACAAGAGAACTCAGGTTACATTTGGCAAAATTTTTCAGAAAAGCTGAATTTATCTACAGGAATAAACTCTGTGCCTGAACTTAGTGTTCCAGTAACCTCTGTGTTCCTTATTTCTGGAGACCATGACAGAAATATCATTAGGTTAATTGTCTTAAATATAAGCACCAAAATTGAAATCTACTAAATTCTAGCTATGATATCAACTGTAGAAAATATATGATTTAAATTAGGACAACTCCCATAGATTGAAGAGGAACGTTTTGCACAGAAAAATATTAGTATAAAGAAAATTCATGTGGGAGGATTCTAAATGTCACCTCATATGAATATGGTGAGTTAATTTTGTTTCATTGCATAACATCATGACATTCTACATTTTAATAGATTTATTCTTTAAGAGTAAACTAGTCTTTCCTTGTCAAATCTGATTGTAAAAATAGCTAACGCTCTTGTGTTAGTTTCCTAGGGCTGTGGTAACAAAGTACCAACTGGTACTGTGGCTTAAAACAGTAGAAATTTATTGTCTCATGGTTCTGGATGCTAGCAGTCGGAAGTGAAGAGGTTAGCAGGCTGTGCTCCCTCTGAGAAATGGGGTAGAATCCTTCCTTGCTTCTCCCTAGCTTCTGGCGATAGCTGTCAATCTTTGGCATTCCTTGGCTTGCAGCTGCATCACTCAGTCTCTTCCTCTGTGAACACAGGGAATTCTCGCTGTGTGTTTCTCTCTTTAGCCGGCGTTTTCTTCTCTTACAAGGACACCACTGTATTGGATTAGGACCCATCCTAATGACCTCATCTCACCTTGATTACATTTGCAAAAATCCTATTTCTACATAAGGTCACATTTACAGGTTCCAGGAGTCAGCATTTCAACATATCTTTTGAGGAAACACAATTCAACCCAAAACTTCCGTTTTATGGAAGTATTTTCTAAATCAGTGGCATTATGTGTAGTTATTTAACCCAAATCCATTTATTGTTTTGGCAAGTGATTAGAAGTCTGAGAGATGCGTTAATCCATCATCTTGGATTTTGGTATGTATGGGTGTAAGATTTGGTTCACTGAGGAAGTTCTGATATTTATGAGAGCTCTTTTTAGTTGAAGAGCATGGTTGAAAAATCCTTCCTGTAATAAAATCTGTGTTTTGTTTATTGATTCTGCTTTAATATTAACAAATATTCTTGTAGAACATATTTAAAAAAAATGCATTTAGCAGGGTTTTCCAGTGCACTGGTTATCATCAACATAGGGTTTTATGGTGGGTATCCAAGGACACGTTATACAAAGCCTAGAATTTATATAACGTGGCCAAGGATGAAGAAGGACCCCAACGTGAAAGTAGAGTCCAGAACTCGTTTACTTGCTTGAGTAAATTAATTCCACATTTTTTCATTAAAAGCAGGAACAAAAAGTTTGTTCCTCTATGATTATTACAGAGCTAGAAATGTTCATGGAGATCAAGTCCATGCCAGTCCTCTAATAATACCAAGGTCATGGAATTGAACAGCCTGGGGACCAGCTGCTTTCTCTCATGTCCTTGCCCATTGACCCTAGGGATAATCCCAGCCAACCTCTTGCAAATGCAGAGTAAGTCACCAGGCCACTGTAAATATATGGATAGATCAGTAAGAACCCATAACCATTGCTCCAACTCCAAGTGAAAGTATATACTTAGCTACTTATGAGCAAGTAATGGCTTTCGGAGGGATGGAGCATTCTTATCTTCATCATGTTATTTTTGCTCACTCCCCACCACAGTCTCTTGAACTTAAAAAAGCCATATGTTTCCAAATTTTAAGTAAGGCTAAATCATATTCGCATTATGCATAGAATTTTCAATAACACTCATTTACTTTAGCCCATGGACTGGAGTAGAGTCATTTATTTTAATTTCAATCATGGTGGATTGTTATACTATTATAGAAGGCAACAGCAGCTCAAAGTTATGATTTTTGCTGAATAATAAATAACTGTTTCATCTTGAAGAATCCATTTGACATATTTTTGCCACAGGCCTCAAAGAATCATAGAAACTCTCATTTGAATGGAACTTGGAGGTCAGCTGGTGTGAATTTTCAGCCAAATCTCCACAAAAGAATAAATAAATTCAGTGCTTTCTTTCATTAATCTTGCTGAAGTTCAACCAAACTAAACGCAGGACTGAACCCTTTGTAACTTGCATGAGGGTAGGAGTGGGGTAGGGTGCTCCTGCAGACTCTGGACAGTAATGGCAGGGGAGGAAAAGCAGGAAACAACACTGGAGGGGTAGCGCAGAGTGTGCGCAATAGTACCACCTGTCTGAACTGGGAAGTCACCAAGGAGGAAAGAAATCTTTCTTCGTTATAGTTAGTTACTGTCTAGTTCATTCCAGGGCATGAGTTAATTTCATTTAACCTTTATGGGATTGGACTACACTGATATTCATAAAGTAAGAGCAGATCTGCTAGTAGCCCAGTGATGCGCAGGAAACTGAGGATTCAAATAGAAAGCACACGTTGCAAGATTGTACTATGATTTGCAAAACAGATAAACTGTCCCAAATAATGACATGCAAGACAAAATAAGCTCAAACTCCTTTTATATCAGCTCTGTCAGACCTATCAGATCCAAAAACTACAGAAAACAGTAACTCCTCGCAGACCCATGTGGTTCCAGCAATTCCTTAGTTTACAAATTCTGACTAATCTCTGCCAGTTCAATGGTTTGCCCGGTTTTGTGGTCTCCCTTGCAACAATAAGCCAACAAACCCAATTGTGTTTGACTATAGTTGGATTCCTGGTGTTCGATGGGCTTTAATAATATAATGGCGAGAATAATTATAAGCACAATACTGTCACACAGCGAAAGTCCACCTGAATAGTATCTGCCTCATTAACTTCTCATTGTGGATCATCTTTCCTTTCTTCCTTTATGTCATTCTCAAAATAGCACAATGCCTTTTCCATTTGAAGTCCTGCATTTGGTGTTAGATTTTATTTTCTGGCAATCTTTACATAGCTCTCATTTACATTTCATTAACTTTTGATTTTAAACATAATTCGCCCAACAGCATTTACATGCACACATGATATTTGATGGTAGGCTCAAATTCTTTTATTGGGGATATAAATCCTGTTGACTGAAAACCATGTTAGATTTTGAGGCATTCTCAAAATCAAACAATAATGTCTTCAGGTAATTTAAAGTATGATGATCATAATATACATGTGAGAAAGATATAGGAATATATGTATAGTATGTGAAAATATGGTAAGCAAGCATATTAGAAAAACATGTAAATGGTCTATCTTAACATTCAAGCTGTGGTTTATTAACATTTTTTATTTTTGTTTCTTTGTAAGGAGATCTTACCACATTACAAGTGATTTAGTTTATATCTTACCTCTTTTTATTGTTTTTTTATTGATAAGGTTGATTATATAAAATATATTATAGATCTTTGTGGTGCTAACAGTTTCCTTAATAAAAATATTCAAGTAAATTAGTCTTTAAGTTATAAACTAGCTGATTGATAGGCACTATTTTGCATTGTTATCATGCTTTTATTCTAATTCTACCACGTACTGTTGACTTTGGGTAAGTTACTTAATATTTATGGACTTTGTTTTTCCCAAGGGTTGTTAAAAAGATTAAATCAGATGACTTATGTAAAACTCCTCGTGAAGGGTCTGGCATTTGGTAAATATTGTCTTTGGAGTTAGTATTTATCATTCATTTTTGAGCACCTACTGTGTGCAAAGCCATGTCCACTACTGGGAAGTCAGAGAAGTATAGGACACTCTGAATTAATGAGCAGTTCATGGCCTAACAATCTGAAGGACACAAAATCACATGTGTTATTTTAGAGAGTGCTGAAAGGCTGACTTATCTTAATGGTTGGAAAGATATAAGAGAGCAAATCTTTCCTTTGCAGGATTCTTTAGGCTGGACATGAATTATAAATTTATGTATTTCAATTACTGTAATTGTAACTTAAGGAAAAATGAGACACTTTAGGATTTAAAATGAGAGAGATTACAAAGATGTGAAAAAAATACTCCGATTGCCATTTCATACGTTTTCAGTTTTTTTACTTAAGTTAAAATTTTATTTTTTTCCTCTCTTGGTGATATACATGTGGATTAAAGCAACATACAAATTCCTCTCCTTTAAAAGAAAAAAAGGAAGAAAAAGTAGAAAATTAAATGAAATTTAATTAAATATGGCATAAAAATTTGGTTAAAGCAAGGCAAGTGAAATTAGTCATTGTGGCTATAAAGGAAGGTAAAGTCTCTAGCTTTAGCATGATATCCAGCAGTATCAAAGGACCAGTCATGTGTCGCTTAACGACAGGGATACATTCTGAGAAATGCATCGTTAGGTGATTTCATCACTGTACAAACATCATAGAATGCACTTACAGAAACCTAGATGGGGTGGCCTACTACACAGCTAGGCCATATGGTACTAATCTTGTGGGACCACCATTATATATGAAGTCCGTCATGGACCTAAACTTCGTTATGTGGTACATGACTGTTGAATGCAAAGCTAATTCATACAGAATCATGAAAAATACAAAAGTTCCTTTCCATACTCTAAAACAGGAAGATATGAACTTTAGTGACTTTTTAGAATATTACTTAAGGGAGATAACATTTTTTTTTCTCTATCTCAAAGACCTGGAGGCTGTGAAATAGGCATTTTAATCCAGAAGAGAGAAGGCTGTTAATTCAATGTGTCAGAACTGGAGTCAGAATTGGAACCCAAGTGTACATGACGAAACTTCAGATTTGGTCATGGGCTGAGTATAGACTCTCAAAGTAGTGAAAAGTAGAGTTTTGTGAAAATTAGGTATCTGAATTCATAGAAATATGAAAGACAATGAGAAAAATATTAAATGCATTTAAGACTGGAGATAAATGAGACAGCCAAGTAGAGAAGAACTAGGTTGAGGAAATGATATTGAAGCTGAGGTATCAGGAAGCATGTTGTCTCTGGATGCCTTTCTCTCTGTACCCAAAGAACCTTCATTCTTTGCTCTTTAGATTATAGTGCATTGTTTTACTCTATTCCGATTTATAAGAGGTAGCTTATTTTATTTAATTCTCAGACACGAAATATTTTAGGTTTTTGTTCCAAAGTCAGTATATTTTGCCCTGTTTTATATTCTTTTTGAATCTATAATAAGTGGTATCTATTTAATAATCTATCTAAAATCTCTTATGTATATGAGTATTGGTAGTCTTTTCAACATGAATTTTCTTGAAATCCTGTGACACAAGCTATAGTTTTTTCTCCTATGAGTTTGCAAAATTTTCTTTACATTATAAATCTTTCTTTACAATGGTAAAACTAAAAATATTCAATCGGTGATGCACCAGGATTTTCACCCATGATTTATACAGCTAAAGTCCTAGTTACAGGATAAAAATTGCTACAATATTTATTGATAGCCTTGAAGTGATTGAAAAGAAGAGGGTATCAGAGTAGGGTCTTGATGAGAATGTGTCAAAAAAGCTCGATGACATTTGTCAGACAATTTTTTGAGGCTGACATTTTCTGGGAACAATAGTTTAACCTGACATTGGTTTGCAAAGCTTAATAAAAAAATTTTGCAACCCACATTAGTTTAGATATCAGTAAAACATTGACTTTAGGTTTGTTTATTGATTTGACATCAGCTCAGAAGAAAGCAGGAGGTTGAAGGTCAATTTTTTCTTAAGATAGTTTGCAGGTACCTGTTCTGTTAACTGGCTCAGACATTAGAATAGCTAAGCATTTCAGGCTTAGGTGTAGTAATATCCTTTTGCGTGAAAAGTTGCCCAAGTTTCTAGCAAACCAAATGTCAAAGCATGTACTTGGGCAGTAAACTAATTGGTAGCAAACCTCGTTAAGAATTCTGGAGGCAGTAATAGCTTTTCTTCAGTTGCCACTGCCTCTAATGAGAAGCAGAACAAGAGAAGCCACATTACTGGTCTGACAATTTGTTCCATTGATTTATCATGCGTGCTCTTCCTCCATCTACCTGAAGGGACTACAAAACATTAGTCTGATATTAGTACATTTTGACTTCTGCAAATATAGTAAAAGGAGGCTAGTGCTTAAATGTGATACCCCTGCTTGATAGTTTATCTTTTTTTCCAGTAGAGTGCACTGGCTACAACTTAGATAGGAAACTTGTATTCAGGAAATCATGATTTCAGGTTATTTTTATTTCAGTTCCTGAAATGAAGAAATAGATGTTGCATTTAACAAATTTCTTTAAACACAGGTTTATGCCACATTTAATTAAATTTCATTTAATTTTCTATTTTTTTCTTCCCTTCATTCCTTTTAGAAAAGAGGAATTTGTATGTTGCTTCAATCTATATAGATATCACCAAAAGAGGAAAAAAATAGAATTAGAATTTAATTTAGAAAAACAGCTAAAAACGTATGAAATGGCAATGTGAATATTTTTTTCTTGCTCCTGTCACCTCTTACCTCACTTCAAATCCTACAATGTACTATTTTCATTTTAGTTGCAATTATAGTAATTGAAATAGAGAAATTTAGACTTTAATTCATATCCAACCTAAAAAACCCTGCGAAGAATGCATTTCTCATTTATCTATTTTCAGTGTTTTATCCTTAATGAGCACACACTCCAAAGATACGACTCTGGCAGTGACTCCTTTGGTGCCATTTTACAGAGTTACATTTGGGAGAAAATAGATCATGTCACTGAGAGAAATCACGTGTGCCCTTTGGTCAATACTTCTTCAGAAATCTAATGCTGAAGCTCAATTTCACTGTAATTACACTGACTTCTAGTAAAAAACTTGTTTAATGGGACTAGAACTACAATTCTGGATATAGTTCCATGTTTATAACCTAACATCATGTAAAGTCTCAATTTTGTTTTTTGTTTTAGGGCCTCTTTGAACACTCCAAGTTCATATTAATGGATTAATATCAATTTCCATATCTACCTAGCAGACATACTTAGAAACTAGGTGCTTAATGTGATTGTCCCCTAAAAAGAATTCTACCCTTAAATATATAAGATGAATCAATTTTATAGCTTTAAATAATGATGGTAGTTGAGCTCACACTCTCCTATTTTTCTTGACGTATATGTTTAAAACTGTGAAGTCAATAAGTTTGCCAGTGGGAATATTACTTCTCAAATAAGATGCCCATCGAGTGATGAAACGATGCCTACTGGGTGAGCATTCGAGCAGTTGCTTTGTTTGAATGACTGAATGGGAATTTAATTTGTTCTTCCAATCTCCTCCTAACATGACAGTCGATTTCATATTGTTATCCAGTAGGGGTCTTCTGGCTGGATTATTCATAGTGATCTCTGGTATCTTATTCACAAAGTAGAATGTGTTTCACAAAAAAGGGATACTTTTCAGGTATATAGAGTAGTTTCATCCTAAAGAAATGATTTGACACAGGAAATACAGTAAGTAAATTATATTAATTTAAAAAGTTGGAACTGTTAGAATCTAATTACTATAGTTTGTATAGAAATTAACCCATCCTTTGAAATAATAGAATACAAAACAAAACTAGAAACTGGATTAAACCAACTTTTGAGACTGAAACAATGATATCATAGTAAGAATATTTCTATTTAGGAAACCACTACATATACCAAGATCTAAATTTAGGATTAAAACACATTTTTAGTACATATAGTAATTGTATGTGCTTAATTTTTAACTGAATCCACTTATCTTCTGTAGAAAGGATGTTCCAATCATCTGTTGCTACATAACAAGTTACCCCAAACGTTGTGAGTTAAAACAACAATGGTTTTATTGTCTCTTGGGGGGTTTTGGGTCAGGAATTTGGGAATGGCTTGGCTAGGTAGTTCTGACTCAGGTCTCTCCTGTGGTGGAAGTCAGATGGTGGCTGCAGCTGGAGTAGTGGGGATGCGTCTCTGCATCTACATGCAGAGTCAGGGCTTCTCCATGTGGCCTCTCTTCTTATGGGTTAAATTTGACTTCCTCACACCACGGTGGCCCTAGGGATGTCAGACTGTTTTCATGGCAGCTCAGTGCTCCAAAGGTGAGGAGCCCAACAATGATATGAAAACTGCATCACCTTTTGCCACCTGTCATGAAAGTTACATAGTGTCATTTCTAACTTAGTCCCAAACGCTGCTCCAATTTAAGAAAAAGTAGCATAGATCTCACCTCTTAAGGGGACATGTGTCAATATTACATTGTAAGAAAAACAAGTTGGATATGAAGTATTGTTGCAGACATCTTTGGAGAACAAATTCTGCCACAGCATCAGTGGTTAGAGCATAGTCTCAGAAGCCTGACTTCTTGGGTTCATGTCCCAGCTCCACCACTAACAACTTGTGTGATGGTGCACAAATTGTAGAGCCACTCTGCCTCTGTGTTCTTATCTCTAAAATGGGGATAATAGTTGTGCCTACCTTATAGTGTTGTTATGAAGATTAAATGAGATGATACATGTAAAAGCACCATGAGCAGTGCCTGGCATATAGTAAGTATGATTGTGTGCTATTATAATCCTTCAAGTGTATTTATCCAAGTAGGCTTGAAAGCATAAGAACATATATGAGTCTATGGGACTCTTGATAACAGCAGGTTTGTCTAAATCATCACTATTGCTCCAGGGTCAATATGCTTTTCATATTTTTCCTTGCAAAGGTGCCTGTGGGCATTCAGCCCCTCTCTGGAAGGGGTGCTGGGAAAGACCTTGATCCTTACGCTTCTTAGTAAACAGTGTTTCCACAGGCAGGAGGGCTTCCTGTAAAAGAATTGTGTCTTTATGTCTGCAAACAATTGACAAATCATGTTGTTCCCAATCCCCACTCAAACCAAACAACTGAAGAATTGATGATGAGGAGGCCGAGGAAGAGGAAGCAGGGCAGTGCGACTCAGACCATGATTCAGAAAATATATTTTGAATCTGTGAAAACAAGTCAAGATTTAAATTAAGTCAGTGTTGTAGTCAAAAAAGCTCAGGCCAAGAAACCTCTCTAATTTCCCTTCCTTTGCCTCTAAGTTTTTGAGATAGTTTGCCTTAAATTTTTACATCTGCTCTTTATCAGGTTGTGGAGAGCCATCACTTTCTGTCTCTTTGCCTTCTCTTTCTGTCCCTGTCTCTCTCTGTCTCTGTCTCTCTCTGTCTTTCTGTCTCTCACACACACACATACACACACATTTAATTCATCTTGCCATCTGCTACTCATCCATCTGCCATCTCAAGATGGGGAGGGTGGAGGCATGAATGCCCCTCTCCTTAAGCTTCTCTTCCGTGACCCATCCAGGCCTTAGTTGAGGAGAAAGCTCTGTCAATAAGTAGATAAGAAAAAGGCATTTCTGAAGTCCAAGGCTACAAATTGTACCCAGAGAAATGTATAAAACTATAGATAAAATACTGAAGAAAAGACATTTATAACTCCCTACCTCACTGCAAATAAAATTTGGAGCATTTTCTAAATGTTGGCTTTTGCACTCAGGGACATGAGAGTTATTTCACACTTCTTTGTCTATGTTTGGAACTAGACTTAGGGTGGAAATATTATAATTTCTCGTGCACCGATTTAGTAGGGAAAAGTCAATCATAACATCAAAAGTAAAACAAGTGTAATATGAAAGCAGTATCTTCACAATATTGAAGAAGTTCTGTTTTGCATTATCAACCATACTGATACAGAGTAAATATGAGCAAAACAGGTAAAGTCCTTAAGTTTCACTTTCCTCATCTTAAAATGAGTATAATGATGCTACCAATTTATCAGCTACGGGAATTGTATCAGTTTTCTCTTTTGGCGTCACAAATTTAGTAGCTCAAAACAATCCCCATTTATGATCTCCTAGTTCTTAGATCAGAAGTCTGGGTGGGCTCAACTAGGTTTTTTGTTCAGGGTCCCCCAAACTTCAAACCATGGTATCAGCCAGGCTGTGAATTCATCTGGAGCTTGGGTCTTATGTCAAGCCCTCCGGTCAGGGAAGAATTCTGCTTCTCAGTTGAATAGACTCTGAGGCCCTTGTTTTCTTTCTGGTTGTCTACCAGGGGTCACTCTCAGAACGCAGAGGCCTTATCACGTGGCCCCCTCAAAGCCAGCAATGACACAGCGAATCCTCCTCAAACTTTAGATCTCTCTGACTTCCTTGGTTTCTGACTTCAAGACCCGTAATGAAAAGATCATATGATTAGTTCAGGCACACATGGATAATACCTCTATCTTCAAGTCAGCTGATTTGAGACCTTAATTATATCTGCAAAATCCTTTCATGACAGTACCTACATTAGTGTTTGATTGAATATTGAGAGAAGCTGTATGTATACCAGTGGGCAGGAATCTTGGGGGCCATCTTAAAATTCTACCTGCTACAAGGATCGAATGGGATCAAGCATATAAAGCCATCAGCAAACTGCCTGAAATATATGGACACTCAAGTGATGTTTGTTATCATCATCATCACTATTGTTGTCTTCATAATTATCATCAGCAAGAGAAGTGGGACAGCAGTGACCCCTTCAATCAATTTTGACTGAAATGCAGCCAAATTGAATAAGACCAAAGAGCTGCTCATTAGTGCTCTTTCTTTATCAAGTATAATCTCTATGAATTATCAATTTAAGTGAGAAATATGGAGGCAGGTATAATTCCACTGGCCATTGTCTTAAACAATACTCAATCGTTAATGGTCAGCTTAAGTACTATATTCTCCTCTAGAAAGCTCTGACTCACACCGTTTCCTCCTTTCTTCCATCCAAGCTTAATCAGGGAACCCTTCTTGTGATCTTTTAGAACCATCTGTTTTTACCATATTCTTTTCTTCAAGTAGTATTTAGACTCCTTAAGGATAAAACTGAATGCCTGTTATCCCCAGGAAATGTCCTAGCACAACAAGGATTCTATGAAATTATTTGTTTAATAAAAAATAACCAATGGAAATTTGAGAAAACATTTCCTTTCATATATTACCTACTACTAAAGTTAAGGTAAAGAAAAAAACTCTTGATGAAGTATAACATACAGAATTTGTAAATGAATTAGAATTATGATACAAATGGGAATAACTGTTGTTATTGCTCCTGTTCTCATCATTACACAAGTGTTGCATCCAGACAGGTAGCTGACATGAAGGAAGTCCAGCATATGTACCCCGCATATCCTAAAAGACAGGTGAGTGGGCTATTCTGAGGCAACACAGTATCTGGAACTGATGATGTTTAGATATCCATGAAAGCAGTCTGCATCAGGAGTATGGCCACAGTCACGGGTGTTTAGAAGCAGGAGTGCTGTCCATGTGTGAGGGACGGGCGAGAACAAGATGCTGTCCGAGTCCTAAGAGGGAGATGTTATTGGTACGAAACTAAAAGAGGGACATGGGCGAAGGTGAACAAGTTAAAAAAATGAACTTCCACCCCAGGGTATGGGATGGAGGTCCCTAGGTCAGAAGTGAGGGGGGACACATGAAGGCTGTGTCCCCTCCCTACAGCCTGGGGGGGCCCCATGGAGAGAAGAGGATCCAGCTGTTAAGTTGAGAAAAGCCCAGAATCAGGAGGATCCTGAAGACAACAGATCGGAGTAAATTTTTTTCCAGTGTTTATGTTAAAGGAGGTAAGCGTATGTCTGCCTATACTACTGCATAACTGCTCTGCAGTGTAGAACCAGGTTAATGTTGAACATAAAGATTCTGAGACACACGGGGCATTTGCTTTGCTGCTCATGGAGCGGGAATCTGGGGAGCGGAGGCACAACAGAAAGGAGCAGTTGTGATCACCTCACTGAATGTTAATTGTGAAAGAAACTGCCTGTAAAACGTGTTTTTAGCTGGGACCGCCTGACTTTCTATTCCAACAATGCCATATGTAGCAGCGTGCAGTTCATCTATACAGGATGTGAATCACAAAAACATGAAATTAACTTCTTAGTCATTCCTTTGCTAAAAGTTTTGCACCAAGATTAATTGGGGATCAGAAACTCTAATTCTTAGTTCAAAGGCTAAAGAAGTCCAAGCCGCATTATTACAGTTCCAAACTTGGTCTTAAGATGTAAAAAAATGCCTTTTGCAGTCATTCTTCTAGGCACATTATAGAGGAAATCTTATTTCTTAGACGTGAATTTGTATATGCTAGCCCACACGTAACTTAGATACTCATGTTTTGATTAATACACACAACTTACTACTTTACAACTTTCATATGCAATAATCAATACTGATAAATAACATTTTCATAGCACTATTGAAACACGGTGGAATTATAAAGTGTTGAAAGTAGAAGGAGGTGGATGTAGAGGGACGAATAAAGTAAGGATTGTTCCTCAAACCCCTCTTTACTACCTATCCAGCTATTTTTTTTCTTTCTTCCAAATATTATATTAGTACATTCCATGCTGAAATGGATAAAACGATACGGAGAAATTCAGAGAAAAGTAGTGTTCATGAAGGTTATGAGTTTCTATGTCTAGAGATTTTATTTGAGAAACTCTAATTGGAAGGGAACTAACTGAAAAATAATCTACCAAAAGAGGATTTGTGATTATAGGCCTTAAAAAATGTTTGATTTTATATTAGAAATTGTAAGTCGTTACAGTCATACATCACATAACAATGTTTTAGTCAACAACAGACCACAGTGATGAGGTGGTCCCATAAGGTTAGTACCATCTAGCCTAGGCGTGCAGTAGGCTGTACCAGCTAGGTTGCTGTAAGTGCACTCTGTGATGTTCACACAGTGACGAAATCACCTAACGAACATTTCTCAGAACGTATCCCAATCCTTAAGCAAAACTTGACTGTTTCATTAAGGTGTCATAATGATGGTAATAGCTCTTGACTATTTTATTGAGGATATACATTATTCACAAAACCCAGCACTTTGTAAAAGAAAAAGACTTAGTAAGCTTAAAAATAAGAATACATTTTTTAGGTTAGAGCAGTAGGAATCTGCAATGAAAAGCCCTCAAGATATTCAAAATGATGAAAAGAAAGGAAAAAAAAGACACATATAGCTTATATCTGTGCCTGCTTATGTCTCTGACTTCCTATTCAATGCTTTTAAAAAAAGTATAATATGTTGGAACAGATACCTTGGGGACAAAAAACTGCAGCGCCAAAAACACACTGTTACTGTAATTCATGATTGATGCTGCAAAGTCTAGTGAAAGAATACGGAGCTTCACAGAAGATGCTTCAAATATAGATGAGCTTTTCATTTCTTCCTTTGACTCTGTTTTTGATAGCTGTCAAATATTCCACAAAAATTGAGTGTAAGGTCTCAGTCTTCATCCTCAATTCTTTAATTTTTTATTCATTTTCAGTGAAATTTAACAACTTAACATTATAACTATATAACTATTTACTTAAAGAATTAAACACATTGAATAGCTTTTTTTGGTCTTATACATACATCGGTATATGTCTATATATACAATATGTATATACTACTATAAAAAGGTATAGAGTTTTTTGTTTAAGAGAAAACTACAGAATAATAACTGACAAACATAAAAAGTGTGGTTTCCAATTTTGTCTTTTAAATATTGAATAAGCTAAAATGCCTCATTACCCAAGACATTAATGTAATAAGAAAGAAAAGATAATTATTTGCTTTTATAATGATTGTGGTGGCCAAGTAGAATAACTATAAAATTTACAATTAAGAACTCATTCTAATATCATAAAATTCTGTAGGTTTTTTGGATTACTTTAACAGACAGTATAACATGAATTTATACTAAAAAATATTTATGTTTTAAACTTATAAACTAACTATATTCTTCTTTAACCAAACCAACCATAACTAATTACTCTTTTCTAATGATGTTACATGGCTTTCAACAAATTTTGTTGGTACAAAATATGGTCTTGTATAGTCTTTGCTATTTTGGTGATAAGAGCGCAGATTAAGCAGCTTCATGCTCAAGAACACTAAGATGAGATAATTCACATTGCATAAGCTTCTTTGTTTCTGCATTTATATGTTTCTACTCACATGCAGAATGAGCTATGCTCACAGGCTGATAGTAGTGTGATATGGATGCACCAAAATGACTATTCTGGAGAGTGACATCAACATCATGGTGGTGTAAGACGTTCCTCCTTTTTAACCCCCTTTTTTAACAGCAAAATAGATACCCATCCAGAAACAAAAGTGCTTTTGTGAGTATTGTGGGATCTAGCACCATATTCCAAAGGACCTGGCAGGAGTCACATCCACCAGTACATCCAATAATAGGCAGACAGACCTTGGTGTAAGCTGTGGAAGCAGAGGAGACTGAATATGCCCAGACCCCTCTTGCCCCAGTTTGAAAAAAACTTGGAGAGCACTGACCTGGGCAGATAGTCACACATGAGAGAGAATTTGCAGTAGTCCATCCTTTCCTATGGAAGATTCCTGCATGCTGTTGGAGAAAAAAATACAAGTTTGGTTATGGTAGGCAGCAGTAAGAGAAACTTTCCCAGTGGTGCCCTCTCCCAAAGGAAACACTGCATGGGGCTGGTCTATCTGGTAGCAGTGACCTCTCCTGCAGGGGAAGAGAAGAGCGGTAGTCGTTGCCTGGCTATCCAGTTCTGTAGGATGCAGCTGGAGAACCTGTTTCTCTCTAGTAGAACCCAGAGTACTGAGGTGAGACTTCCATGAATGGGGGGAGGAAGGAAATTGGGAAAGTAGACAAGGGACTTGATTCTAGACCTGCGTGCAAGAAACGCTGAAGGGAGTTCTTCAAACTGAAATCAAAAGATGCCCATCAGCAATATGAAAACATATGAAAGGTTGCGACACACTGGTAAAGATAAATATCCACTCAGAAAACTCTAAATCTGTAATAGGATGGTGTGTTAACCGCTTAACCGTGGTATAAAGATCAAAGGAAAACACTATTACAAGCATTTATACCTACTATAATGTATTAACAAATATACAGTATAAAAGAGGTAAATAATGACATAAAGAATATAAAAGTGAGGGAGTAAAAAGATGAAGCTGTTATAGAAAATTGAAGTTACAATGCTATCAGCTTAAAATAGATTGTTTTATCTGAGATGTCTTATGTAAGTCTCATGGTAATGACAAGGTAACAATCCAGAACAGATGCACAGAAGATAAAGAAAGGGGAAACAGAGCATACCACCACAGAAAACCACCAATTTAAAAGGTAGGCAGAAACAGAGAGAAAAGGAGACAACGGAAATACAAAACAGTTAATAAGATGGCATAAGTAAGTCCTCACATATCAATAATAACTGTAAATGTAAATGGATTGAATTCACCAATTGAAAGGCAGAGTGGCTGAACAGATAAAAATAGAAGACCCAACTGTATGCTGCCTACAAAAGACTCACTTCAGCTTTAAAGACGCACATAGGCTCAAAGAAAATAGATGGAAGAAGATATTCCATGCAAGTGGAAATCAACAGAGAGCAAGGATAGCTATACTTATATCAGACAAAATAGACTTTAAGCCAAAAACAGTAACAAGAGATAAAGAAGGTCATTATATAATGATAAAGGGGTCAATCTACCGGGAAGATATAACAGTCGTAAATATATATGAACCCAACATTGCAGCACCTAAATATATTAAGCAAATACTAACAGATCTGAAGGGAGAAATAGACTGCAATACAATAATAGTAGGGGGATTCAATACCCGGCTTAGACCAATGGATAGATAATTTTCCAGATAGAAAATCAACAAGGAAATGGTGCATTTGAACCATACACTGGACCAAATGGATCCAGCAGATATTTTTAGAACATTCCATCCAATAGAAGCAGAGTACAGGTTCTTCTCAAGTGCACATGGAACATTCTCCAGGTTAGACCATAGGATAGGACACAAAGCAAGTCTTACCAAATTTACAAAGACTGAAATCATACCACGTTTCTTTTCTAATCACAATGATATGAAACTAGAAATTAACAACAAAAGGAAAGCTGGAAAGTCTACAAATGTGTGGAAATTAAACAACGCTCTCTTAAACAACTGAATGGATCAAGGAAAAAATGAAAAGCAATATCAAAAATATCTGAAAATAAATGAAAATGGAAAGACAACATTCCAAAACCTATGGGATGCTGCAAAAGTAGTTTTGAGAGGGAAGTTTATATCAATAAATACATATATTAGAAAATAGAAAGATCTCAAACAACTCAACTTTACACTTCAAAGAACTAGAAAAAGAAGAACAAAATGAACCCAATGTTAGCAGAAGGGAGGAAATAACAAAGATAAGAGCAGAAATAAATGAAATAGAGGTCAGAAAAAACAATTAAAAAAGTCAACAAAAACTAAGAACTGGTAGTTTGAAAAGATAGAGAAAATTGACAAACCTTTAGCTAAACTAACTAAGAAAAAAGAGAAGACTCAAATAAAAGCAGAAATGCAAGAGGAGGCATTACCATTGATACTACAGAGATACATAGGATCATAAGAGACTGCTGTAAATATTTATATGCCAAAAAATTGGATAACCTAGAAGAAATAGGTAAATTCCTAGAAATATACAACCTACCAAGACTGAATCAGGAAGAAATAAAAAATCAGCATAGCCTAATAACAAATAAGAAGATTAAATCAGTAATCAAAAACCTCACAACAGAGAAAACGTCAGGACCAGATGTATTAACCGGTGAATTCTACCAAACCTCTAAAGGACAATTGATGGTAATCTTTTTCAGTCCCTTCCAAAAAATTGGAAGGAACACTTACCAACTCATTTTATGAGGCCTAATTACCCTAATATCAAAGCCAGATAAGGACATGACACAAAAAGAAAACTATAGACCAATATCCATGATGAATATGTATGCAAAAATTCTCAACAAAATATTAGCAGACTGAATTCAACAATACATTAAAGGATTATACATCATGACCAAGTGGGACGTATCCCTGGGATGCAAGGGTGCTTTGACATGCAAATCAATAAATATGATAAAAACCACAATAACAAAATGAAGGATAAAGATCATACAACCATCTCAATAGATGCCACAAAAGCATTTGACAAAATCCAATATCCTTTCATGATTAAGATTCTCAACAAATTAGATATAGAAGGAGCACACCTCGACATGATAAAGGCCATATACGACAAACCCACGGCTAACATTGTGCTCAATGGTGAAAAATTGAAATGTTTTTCTGTAAGATCAGGAACAAGACTAGGGTGCCCATTCTTACCACTCTTATTCAACATAGTACTGGAAGTCCTACCTAGAGCAATTAGGCAAGAAAGAAAGAGAGACAATGAGAGGGATCAAGAGTGAGAGAGAAAGAGAGAAAGGAGGGAGGCAGGGAAAGAGGGTATCCAATTTGGAACAGGGGAAGTAAAATTGTCATTATTTACAGATGATATCTTATATGTGAAAAATCTTTAAGAGTCAACTAAAAACCTTGGAATTAATCAATAAATTCAGTAAAGTTGCCAGATACGAATCCAACATGCAGAAATGAATGGTATTTCTATATACTAACAAGGAAACATCTGAAAAGAAATAAAGAATCTCATTCAAAATAGCATCAAAACCAATAAAGTCCTCAGGAATATGGGCTGGCCCAGTGGCACAGTGGTAGAGTTTGTGTGCTCTGCTTTGGTGGCCTGGCATTTGCAGGTTCGGATCCCAGACACGGACATACACCCCACTTGCAAAAGCCACACTGTGGCAGCATCCCACTTACAAAATAGAAGAAGACTGGTGCAGATGTTAGCTCAGTGACAATCTTCCTTAGCGGAAAAAAAAAAAACTTCAGGAATAAATTTAACCAAGGATGTGAAAGGTCTGTACAATGAAAACTACAAAACCTTGAGTTAAGAAATTGAAGAAGACACAAACAAATGGAAAGATTCATGGATCAGAAATGTTCATGGATGAGAAGAATTAGTATTTTTAAAATGTCTGTACTACCCAAAGCCATCTATTGATTCAATGCAATCCCTGTCAAAATTCCAATGAATTTTTCACAGTTATAAAAAATATAATACTAAAATTTGTATGGAAACACAAAAGACCCCAAATAGCCAAAGAAATTTTGAGAAAAAACAAGCCTGGAGTTGTCACATTTCCTGATTTCAAACTATACAACAAAGCCAAAGTAATTAAAACAGTATGGTATGAGATAAAAATAGACCCATAGACCAGTGGAATAGAATAGAAAGCCCAGAATTAAACCCCCACATATATGGTCAACTAATAATTTACAAGGGAGCCAAGAACACTCAATGGGGAAAGGATAATCTCTTTAACAAATGGTGTTGGGAAAACTGGATAACCACACACCTAAAAATGAAATTGCACCCCTATCTTATACCACTCACAAAAATTAACTCAAAGTGGATTGAAGACTGAAACATAAGACCTAATACTATTAAACTCCCAGAAGAAAGCATAGGGAAGAAAACCTTGACATTGGACTGGGTCATGATTTTTTGGATGTGACACCAGAAGCCGAAAGCAACAAAAGGAAAAACCAACTGGGACTACATCAAACTAAAAGGCTTCTGCACAGCAAAAACACAGTTAACAAAATGAAAAGGCAGCCTACAGAATGGGAGAAAACATTTGCAAAATATACATCGGATAAGGGGTTGATATCTAAAATACGTGAAGAACTCATACAACTCAGTAGCCAAAAAACAATCCAATAAAAAAAAAAGGGCAGAAGAACTACATAGACCTTTTTCCAAAGAAGACATCCAAATGGCCAACAAGTACTTGAAAAGATGCTCAACATCACTAATCATCAGGGAAATGCAAATCAAAACCACAATGAGATATTACCTCACATCTGTTAAAATGGCTACCATCAGGAAGACAAGAGATGACAAGTGTTGGCGAGGCTGTGAGAAAAGGGAACCCTTGTGCACTTTTGGTGGGAAGGTAAATTGGTTAGGCCACCATGGAAAACAGCATGGAGGTTGCTCAAAAAATTAAAAATAGAACTACCATGTGATCTAGGAATAACACGTCTAGCTATGTATCCAAAGGAAATGAAAACAGGAGTTTAAAGAGATATATACACTTCCTTGTTTATTGCAGATTGTTTACAATAGTCAAGATATGAAAACAACCTAAGTGTCCATCAACAGATGAATGGATAGAAGAGTCATGGTATATGTACACAATTGAATATTATTCAGCCATGAGAAAGAAGTCCTGCCATTTGCAACAACGTCAATGGACCTTGAGGGCATTTTGCTGCGTGAGATAAGTCAGACAGAGAAAGACATATACTATATGATATCACTTATATTTTTGGAATCTAAAAACCCAAACTTGTAAAAACAGAGAGTAGAATGGTGGTTACCAGAGGCTGGGGGCGGGGGGGGGAGAAATGGGGATATGTTGTTTATGGGTACAAACTGGCAACTAGTAGAGAAATAAGCCCTGGAGAGCCAATGCACAGCATAGTGATTGTACTCAATAATACTGTATTGCAAACTTCAAAGTTGCTGAGGGACTAGATCTTAATTCTTCCCACCACAAAACAAGAAATGATATAGGGGTGTTAGCTAATGCTAAAGTGGTAATCATATTGCAGTATATAAATGTATCAAATCAACATGTACACCTTAAACTTACACAATGTTATATGTCATTTATATCTCAGTTAAAAATAATGGCCATTCGCCTGGAGATAGTTTCACTAATTAAGACATGAGATATTTCTCCTTTCAGTCAAAAAACTGAAATCCCCTCTACTAACCAATGCATGTATTGTTATCTGAAGTAGTTACGTGTGTGTGTGTGTGTGTGTGTACCATTACTGACACACTATCATTAGGCTATTTTGTGAGGTCAATGAGTTGTTCTTGCTTAGGAGACTATTATATTACAATGGGGCAATGTTAGATAATGCATATGAGATTTAACCCATGAGGCATTTCCTAGAAAGGACTTGACAGCCCACAGGTTGTCGGTGGAAAGGAAAGAGCACAGATATATTTGGGAATGTGCCTAGTACTTGCTAAGTGCTTATAAACACGTTTGTGCTGTGAACGTGATTGTCTTGAAAATCAGTCATGATTTTTCTCTTTAATCAGATATGCTCATGCTTTTCTCCTCTCTTTCAAGCTAAAGAGTCTATGAGTATGTGTTACTATCTCAAAATTATTGAAATAAGATGTATCAGAAACACCTAATGAGCTATTAGAAAGCTATTATACATGGATGGGAAATCACGTAGCACTGTGTTGGGCATAGTATGTCATCACATGCTCAACAAACGTGTGCCCTCTTCCCTCAGTTTCATTCTTACTTCCCTTAACTGCAAAGTGAAACAGGACCCTCATTTTTCATTCTTTTTCTAGTCAAAAATACATGTTCAGCTAGGTATCTTCATTGCTATTTAGTTGCTTTTTAAAAAAAACTCTCTTAGTTTACAAAGAAATTGTTTAAGAATAACATCTAGAGATGCTGTATTAAAGCAGAAGCTTCTTTTCTGTAAAAGACCAGACTTCTTAGTTTTATTCTCTATTATCACATAATGTAGAAAACTGGAGTGATAACTGTTCTGCATATTTTGCTTTGCATATATATTTATATGGAAACATAAAATACAGTTAGCTTGGAAACTAAGTTCATTATCAGCATTTTATAGAGTAATTAAGAATTCTCATTAAATAATGGGCAGTCCTCATACTCCATGGTGTGTTTTCTAGTTTGACCATCTGTTCTTATAAACTATTGCTGTAGCATACACTACATAAGGTTAAATTACATCCTTTGAAAGTCTATGAAAGTCAAGTATATGGCCCTCTTAAAATACAGCCAATATACTTTTTAAGTATAAAGGGAATCTTGTACATAACCAAAATTACAGCCATGCTGGGTATTAAATATTTATCAAATTCCTTAGCAATTTATGTAGATTCTTTGGTCATTATGCACTATATTATTTTTCCAATTATATAACGATTTTATTTACTTATATGAAAGTATTCGCTAATAGCTTTTAATGTAAACTTTAAGAAGCATAGAGTCAAAAGTAAGGTTTATGAGTGTAAAATTATCATTGCTTTGTTTAATACCAAACTCTCATAATTTGAATAATGCTTGGCTGATTATAGGCATTCAATTAATACTTGTTGAATAAATAAAACACTGAAAGATATATGTTGAATCCTATAGGTTACCTATAAAAGATTATTACATAATTTGAAACTTCTTCAGCCTCCCAAAGAAAGCCAACTCTCTGTTTATACTAGTGGAAAAGAGTTGATAACGTATCTCAACCTTATTTATTTGTCTTACATCACTTCTAAAATAATAAAAAGCCAACTTACGAAGATCTTAGTCAGTAAGTAAAATTATGAAAGAGTAGTATTTTCTATGTTCCAGAAAGTGGAATTTTAAATCTAATTTAATCTTAGAGCTACCTTATTAATATTTTCATTTTCCAAATGAGGAAACAAAATTATCTGAGGTCACACAGCTAAAAGTGACAACATTGAGCCTCTCACTCATTCCATCTTACTTCACATCCCGTGTTCTTAACCTCTAGACTATGTCATCTGCTCTTTTTCCTTCACTTCCCTTTGAACCTCCTAACTTTTAAGGTTTCTGTGATAGTAGAATGATGACAACCCTCACTATTTCAGAAAAAGAAAGTACTCAGGCCTAGTGAAAAATAAGATGATTGAAGTGAAGCAGACCAAATAAACAAACCAAAGAGTATAGTATATTATCCTTTGTTCAAATACGTACTCTACAGTAAGAAGAAAGAGGTAAAATGTAAAAAGGATCTTCAGAGGGAGAACAAATTATAAGTTGCATTGATCTGGAGAGGGCATACACATATAAGAAAATTGTTGCAAGTAAAGCCTTCCATGAAACTAAAGGAAGAAAAATAAAATTGGAATCAAAGTGGCATCCAAACCATCTTTTTCTTCTTACATTAGTGAACAGTGATTTTGTCAAAAAATAACTTATATCAGTGGATTCAGTATACCTGCTTCAACTAAAGCATTTTCTAAAGATGTGCAAGTACTTGTGTGTGACAGGTATAGCTCTGAGTGTATGAGGTCCCCGTCAAGTTATTATCTGCAAAATGTTTTGCAGCAGGAGGTTTAATCTTGTGTGTGAGTTGACACGCCTCCCTTCAGGTGTTTTTTTGTGTTGAGTTTCTGATGGATTGCAAGCCATACCCAGTCATTCATTTTCTTTCTCTGGCATTTCTTAATAGTGTGCCCTTTGTACTTTGAGTATAGCATTTCTACTGTATAGGTAAGAAGACTTATGTACATAATTAGAAGATTTATAGAAAGTATGCAAACAAAAACATAAATTTTTTTGTCATTCCTAACAGAATTTGTCAGATTCACCAAAATTCTGATTAAATAGTCTTTCGGGACACACTTTTAAAAGTTCATGTATTTGTGCCTAGAACAACTTTTTAAAACTTGTAAAGAACTATTTTGCTTGGTGCTTTATGAGCAAATCTTCACTATATTTCAAACTTCCAGCGGTTTCATAATTTCTAAGTTTCCACCATTCTGATTCCATGTTCTTTTTATCTCGTTTGATAAAGTTTCAAATATTTTCTGAGATAAAAACACTATTTCTAAAACATGTTGGATTTGTTAGCTAATTCCCATCCAGTCAAGTGAAAAAGTATTGCATTTAACCAATTCATTTTAAATTTGATGCTAGATAAAAAGTGCCCAACACTAAAAGGTACGGATGCTTCAATAGCTTAGAATACAGCTAATTAACATGCCAATGAAAGCATCATTTTCTTTTCTGGAGAAGACAATTTATTTGGTAATTATAAAGTTATTATTAGGGGCCGGCCTGGTGGCACAGTGGTTAAGTGCACACTTTCCACTTCAGCGGCCCGGGGTTCACCAGTTCGGATCTCAGGTGCGGACATGGCACCTCTTGGCAAGCCACACTGTGGTAGGCGTCCCACGTATAAGGTAGAGGAAGATGGGCACGGATGTTAGCTCAGGGCCAGTCTTCCTCAGCAAAAAGAGGAGGATTGGCAGCAGATGTTAGCTTAGGGCTAATCTTTCTCTAAATAAATAAATAAATGAAATGAAAAAAAAAAGTTGTTATTAATGGCCAGGGCTTTGGAGCCCATCTGGGCTGCATTTGCTGGACTCTCCCACTTACTTTGTAATCTCAGGCATATTGTTGAATCACTAAGCCTCAGTTTCCCCATCACTGAGATGGGTAATAATTGTGCCTCCCAGGGTTATTGTGATCAGCAAATGAAATAATAGACATAAATTTTTTTTTTTTTTAAAGATTTTATTTTTCCTTTTTCTCCCCAAAGCCCCCCGGTACATAGTTGTGTATTCTTCGTTGTGGGTCCTTCTAGTTGTGGTATGTGGGACGCTGCCTCAGCGTGGTTTGATGAGCAGTGCCATGTCCGCGCCCAGGATTCGAACCAACGAAGCACTGGGCCGCCTGCAGCTGAGCGCGCGAACTTAACCACTCGGCCACGGGGCCAGCCCCCTAGACATAAAATTTTTGACACTCTGCTCAGCACATAGTGAGGGCTCAGTAAATTGAGCTATTAATGTAGTATATAAAGATTTCAGTTTGTCTTAGTACTACTGGAATGCTCTAGACCTTGATTATTCTTGTTTTGTAAGCTTGTTTTATATATTTAACACCTTTTTGACCAAAGGCATACTAAATATGTGTTACTATCTTGGTAGCACGCCAAATTTGAATTATAAAGCTGTACTGAAATCATCATCATTTAGGTAAATTGCCATTGCCCATTGCCATGTGAACTGTTCTTATTATAATATATGACATTAACACCCTCATAATTCAAAGGTAACGCTACAGTTGTTGATGATTATCATCTCTTTATGAGGCAACATCTGGAAAAATCAGTGTGAGTGCACTAGACACAAAAATATTGTAGGCATATAACCATTAAAAAATAATTGTTTGATTTGTTTTCTGGCATCTGGTACAATTTGCAACGAAAGTTTATATTTCCGAATCAACTTTTTAAAATTGTGAAATATTTTTAACATATTGAAAAATTTGACAATAACATAGCACACCTCCATGGATTCGCCAACTAATATTAACATTTTGCAGTATCTGATTTAATCAATTTGGTTTAAAGAAATAAAATATTAAGGTTTTGTTGAAGCTTCCTTTCCATGTGTCTTTATCCTGACCTCCCCCTTAGAGGTAATTAGTTTACCTAAGTTGATGATTTCCTGTTTATATTTCTATGCTTTTACTACATTTATATGCATCCATAAATACGGTACTCTTTAATGATTTGTGATGCTGTGTCATACTTTAAAAAACCTGTCCCTACACCATGACATACATATATTACCCTATATTTACTTCTTCAATTTTTAACATTTCACTTTGTAGATTTAGAGCTTTATCTGAAATCTGCTTTGTAAATGTGGTGAGGTAGAGTCCATAGTTGATTTTTTTCCTGTATTAAACTTAGTGTCACAACACATTTCTTAAATACACTGTTGTTTCAACACTGATTTGTAATCTCTACACTGTCATATACTAAGTTCCCATATAGGCATCTGTTTCTCAGTTTTCTCTTCTTTTGTTTTCATCCTTATATATATTCAAAGATATCAATCATCAAAGCTTTGTAATGATTTTTGAAATTAAGTAGAGAAACCCCAAGCTACTCTTCTTTGTCTTCCTCATACTTTATCCCCCTACACTTGGCTCTTGGCTGCTTATACCTCCATATGAATTTCAGGGTGTACACACACATACACACAAACCTTTTAGAATTTTGATTGACATTGCATCATATTTTTAGATTAACTTAGGGAGAGCTGACATCTTTATGATATTGAGTCTTTCTATTCAAGAATAGGACATATTTCTCTGTTCTTAATATTCTATACTAAATTCACACTTACTCCTAGCTAACTTGTAGCTTTGGGGAGAGCATTTTAAAAATTTTATTACATTTTCTAATTAGTTGTAATTCTGACTTTTCATCAGCAATAATGGAAGTAAGGTGACAGGAATGATACTTTCAAAGTGCCAAAAGTGAATAATTATCAATCTGCCCTACATATGCCATGTAAAATTTCAAACTCAGTCTTTTGTATATGACAGCCAAATTATCAGACAAAGGAAAGCTAATCAATAGATCCACCAGCAGATCCTCATTAAAGAAAATTTTGAAATGATAGAGAAAAAAATGATTACAGATGGAAATTATGAATTTCAAGAATGAATAAAAAGATTAAAATATGCTTTAAAAGTGGAAAAATAAATATCAACTTATGTAAGACAAAATGATAGTATCTTATGTGATTAAAAATAATATGGAGTTTAAAAATAAAGTAAATTTATATATAAATGAGTAGCATATGCATCAGGACAGGGAACCAGTGCATAGAATTAAATTGTTCTAATGTCCTATTTTACAAGAAGGTCATACAGATATTAATTAACTTTAGACTTTACACTTTGATAAATTAAGTATGCTATGACAAGTTAAAGACTTTAATAAATTAGAGAGACAAATAAAGAATAGAAACAGAGGGGTCAATTTCCAAACTAGTAGTGAGGAAAACATGGAATGAGAAAAAAGTTTTTGACAGATTTAAGATAGAGGAAGAAAAAATACAGAACATGAAGGACAAATCAAGAAACAAGATAGGATGGTAAGAATTAAATCCAAAGACATCACTAATAACAATAATTATAAATGGACTAAATTAAAAGACAAACATTGTAAAGTAAAAGGATGGAAATATATATGAGATAATTTTTTAAAAACAAAACACATCTAGTTATGTTAATATCTGAGCAAAATGACAGTAAGGCAAAACAAAGCTAGAGACAGAGGCTAACTTCATGGTGCTAAAAGCTTCAATACACCTGTCAAGTTGTAATGATTTTAGATTTTTTGCATTGTGCTCAACAACTGCAGAATCACATTCTTTCCAGGCACATGAGATAAGCTAGGAAAATTCATCATAAAAGGATTCCAGCAAATCCATCGTACTTCAGAGAACTCTGAGCATACAGAGAATTGTCTCTGACATCAATTCATTTGATCTACAAAGCAGTAAGAACATATTTATAACTAATGCTTTACAGAAGTCATAATTGATATTAGAAAATATTTTTAATTCAGTGATAATGAAATGGCTACAAATTTCAGCTTGGAAATGTAATTAAAGCAGTATTTAGGAATATTGAGAGCCTTAAAAATATAAGAAAGAATATAGGCTAAACTTTAATGGACCAAGCAAACATTTTAAGAGGCACAGGGAAAGAAAAAGAAAATAGTCTCAAAGAAAAAAGTAGAAGAAGAAGAAGAAGAAGAGAAATTGATGAAATAGAAACATTTGGGAGAAAGGCTCAAAAAGTAAAAACAAAGCCAGAATTTGATTTTTTTTAAGTAATAAATTTTGCAAACCTATAATTTAAATAATCAAGAAAAAAGGGAAAATTCACAAATTACCAGAACTCACAAAGGAGACCAAGCTATGGACATTCAAATACTAAAAATGTATTACAAACAACTTCATGCCAATAAATTTGAAATTTTAGATTAAATTGACAAAGTCTCAGAAAAATAAAACGTGACAAAATTGGCTCAAAAAGAACTGAAAAATGAAAGTGACCCTAAGCCGTCACAAACATTGCAAATCATCACCAATCTCTTCTACTGAGAAATTCTCTACCCTAATGGCTTCACTGGTGCATTATATGAACTATTCAAGGAACAAATGCCAACGTTTACACAAACTATTCCAGAGTATAGAAATTCAGAAAACATTCAAGATGTCATTTTTTGAAGCAAGATAACTTGGACACCAAAACCTGACAAAGGTGGTGCATGAAAGATAAATTACAGAACACTGTCATTCATGATAAGCACAGATACAAAAAAATCCTAAATGAAATATTACTAAACTGTATCCGGGAATGATAATGGTAATTTAATAACAAAAAAAAGTACCGTGGAAAAATTAGGTTTATCCTGAGAACACAAAGTAGTTTCATTTAAAAATCAATGATTGAACTCATCAGAAGAACAGATTAAAGGAGAAAATTCAAATGATTAATTTGGAGTTATTTTGAGAACCAGGTGAAACAGTGCAGGTGAAGAGTTTTTTTAAGTTGAACTGCTGTTAAAGTATTATTCTTGCTGGTTCAGGCTGCTGTTATCTGCCTCTGCTTTTGTTTAAAAATAAAATCGCAAGTCAGGTGTATTGTGAGAGCTTTGATTAATTTCTTTAGCGATTGCTGCTTTGCATTGCACTCACTTAAGCATCTTTCAAATCTAATGGATTAGAAATCTGGATGAAACTAAAAGGCAAATACTTCAAAATAAGAAGAGGGAAAGGCAGAAGAGCACCTAATGATGAAATCCAGGTAATATTTTACTTTTACAAGGATTTCTATTTTATTTCTTAATAAAGACATCTTTTGAAAAGCACCCTTAATGTGGAAAGTGCATGACTCATTTCGGTCAGTACAATCTATAGTCTTGTTCTGGATATAAAATGCCATTGATTTTACATGGGGTTATATGCTTGAATCAATTCAGTACCCAAACTGACAGGAATAATAGGTCATTATTTATTCTCCCTCTTTCTAAAATATCATTTCCCAAGAATTTCAATTAACTTTACCATAAGAATCTCATGGAAGTTTACAGTTCTTAATTAACAATAGGACCTACCCTTTATTTTGTGAAAGTGGATGATTACGAAAGTATTTTGTTGGCTGCATTTTTTCATTGTGTTAGCATTCTCCTCTCTCCAGAATGTGAAAACAAACATGCCTCCATAGCCTGCTTTTTTAATTTATGCTTTTGTTTCAAATGAACAGTGTCTTTAAGATCTTCAGTGTTGTCCTTTTCCCATTCCTTTTTAATTCCCTATGATTTCTAGGCTATCAATGTGTCCCCCTGAGTTTTATCAAGACAGTGTGAATTCCAGAGAAAAGGATCAACTTAGAAGTTAGGCAGGACTTCAGATCATTTCTTTTGCCATTTATGAGCTGTAGGACTTTGAGCACATGAAGAAAATAAGTTTGTTTCTTTGACAATAAAGTAAGCACAATGGTGCCTTTCCTGATACTTGTGAGGTAATGTTCTTAGGTAGGTCTTCACTGGTTTCCACCGTGAATGTGATCATGCATCCATTAAAGGTACTCCAACTCTGAAAGAAATATCTTGAAAATTATTCTCCTGGTCACAAGATGCTAAGGAGTAAAGAAGTAATGGCAAAGCAGCACCATTCCTATAAGAGCAGCCCAAAGCCTGGCCTTTGTGTGTTAAAATGTCAGAAACATAATGTACAGGGTCTCTTATTTATTTGATTCTTTTGAGTATTCTTTGGCTAAACACCATATTTAGATCTTCAAAGCATATGTTACCTGTCTATACAGATAATTCCTTTCAAACTACTAACACTGTATTTTCTCTCTTTTCATTCTTGTATGCTTAGCAATTTCACTTTTTAAATTTGTTTCCTTATTCTTTCATATTTAATAATAAACTTGTGTTATATAATTTCGACTCCTGCCTTCACTGCCAATTGCTCTAGTAACTTTTATCTACTTTCCCAGTGTCCCCATGCTTTTCTCCTGCCAGTAGTAGGAGCAGTGGTAGAAAAGAAAGCATTTTCCATCTTAAATAATCAAGATTTCCTTTCAATTTATCTTTGCAAATTTCTCATATCTACACATACTTTGCATACTTTGTTTTCAACAAATATTGAGTAATGACTGAATATGTAACTTTTCAATATGTTATTACTAATATGGTATTAATATTTATTGAAAACCATTAGATGCCCAGCACTGTTCTGTTTACATAAATTGCAAGATAACTACTCATACCAAAACCATTTTGCAGATGAGAAAACTGAGGCACAGACAGGTTAGGAACTTGCCCAGATAACTAAGTGGTAAATCCATGATTCAAACCCAAGACTTTTGAGTTTAGAAACCCCACTGCATCTATAATTTATCTTCATCATTTTTACGTGTGTCTTGGGTTTAATATGTAAAAAGAATATATAAGGGAAATTTTGTGTACATCTTTTCAAACATCATGATATATGATTTCTAATAAATGTAGTCTATGAACATGTCATTTCTTAGGAATGGCATACTTTGTGTAAACTCGGTCAATTTGGTTTTAGTAAAACTTCTAATTGAAAATTATTCTAGAACCGGCATGCTAGCTTAAGAGAGGAAAAAAAAGTTGAGAGTTTTAGGTTTAAATAAAATTAGCCTATCTGAATTTAGTCTATAATAAACTTTTACCTAATTAGATATGTGCTGTCTTTGAGAAGAAGAGAATATTATATTTGCATAAAATATGCAAGGCTCTTTTACCAAGCCAAACAGGAATATGTGTGAGGTGCTACATAAATGACTCACAATTAGATGCCAAATGTATACCAATAAATTGTTCTCACATTGATATTTTGCATGATAAAATAAAGCGACATTTGACCTCCAGCTGGAAAAAACTATTCTCCCACTTTCATTCAAATACAATGGTGTTAAGTAAATAATTTGTTTGAAATAACAATAAGCCTAGAAATAATCACTTCTGAAATCTCATCTAACAGCTATAAGTAGGAGGAGTTTTCAGGAATTTGTGTTCCCTAATACTCCTTTCTTTGCTCATACATGACACAGGCCACAGTCACAAACAAACAATATTTCAGAGCATAAAAGTGGCTGAGTAAGGTTTTCTTTCCCAACAATATTGAATAGAGGATTTTGGTTTTTAATAACTTATGAGATCACTCTTTTGCCTATTTCTGTAAATAGAAAACTACTTAAAGTTTTGGCCAACGTTGATTTGGAACACATATAGAAAAGAATTATTTCCCACAAATATATCAATGCAATTTCACTAAACTATAGTACTTAGACAGTAGGTTAGAGTGACTCTAACAATGCCATGTTATGATGCAGTGTGCACACTAACGTGTTTTCAGAAAGATGCATAAAGCACCTTTTCTGAGGTATGCAGTTTTAGGGAGCATACTGACTTTGCAGGTTTCTTGAACTGAGCTAAGATGATGGTAAACCTTTACTGCTTAAAATCCAGTCTGCTTTTAAAAGCTCATACTTTTACCATAGAAGTAACATTACATTGTCATTTCCAGGGAAGAAGAGAATAACTTTCCCAAATGAACCCGACTGGAAGAAAGCCAGAAATATGCAATTACTCAAATTGGCATTAGGCCACAATACAGGTTAAGACCTTGACATTAGTGATAAATACCAGGGCTTTGGGGGTTGATAATAGGTCAGACCAATTTACAAAGTAAACAAAACAAACAAAAAAACTTAATAAGAGGAAGGATGAAGTGCTTAATGTGATGTCTTTGACATTTTTTTAAACGATAAGCATGATAAAGCTGAGTAATCATTTTCTAAAGAAAATCTATGGTTTGCTTCTGTAATGAAAAATCATGAGTTAAAGTGTGTAAATTATTCATTGTCTGTAATAACATCTGTTGTGTAATATTCTCAAAAATTACAAGGAGATTGAAATTGTGATCATGATAAAGTCATATATAATTTCACTCATTATTTATACTAAAAGAAGATGGACACTCTTGACAATTAATTTTATTTCTAGAAATCTGTCCTTGAGAAAATGAGAAGATGAGGTCAAAGATTTATATGCACAGATGTTCATTACAGCATTATTTATAATAGCCAAATGTTGAAAACAACCTAAATCTCTAATATAAGGGACCTGGTAAAATAAATCATTGTACATTGCTCACTACACCATCACTCTATGCACCAAAATAGTATACTTTGGGGCATATCTAAGAATAAGGAAAATCACGTGCTTGATATAATAGTTTATGTATGTATTATATATATCTATTATATATATTTTTGTATATAAAACATGGCCAATTGCATAAAAATATATACAGATTTATATAAAAGAATGCGGGTAATGAAACTTGTTTTAAATTTTTTATTGGAATTATTTTGGGATTATTTGGGGATAAGGGAATTAAGACAAACCAAAATAATTTCCTACTCCCATGCTAAACAAGTCTGTGATAAAGCGTGTATTCTTGGTGTATGTGTGTGTGTGTTAAACAATACTGAGAATAAGCAAAAATATTGAGGCTACTGTGCCTACTGCTGGAAATTAAGACTGAACCAACTAAACAGTTCGCTTACCAAAACTAACTTCTTACTCATAAAGACAGAACTCAGAACCTCTGCCTTGTTGTTCCCACGCACCAATCCAGAGCTTTGCTGTCATAAACTCTGCCTGATCCCAATTCATTCCCTTACTTGCAAGACCCACCTCAAATTCACTCAGCCTGTGTTCTTAGAGTCTATACACACTCTGTTCTAATCTCCCATTTAAAGGTGCTAAAAAATTTACCTTTGCTTATCTGTCGGTTTCTTTGATCTTTTCTCTTCTAGCAGTCTCTTAATAGAATCATGAATGATTTTAATTTTCAAAATAGTTTACAAACTTCTCCAGTGATATGTTATCTTTATTCTCAAAAATGTCAATTAAGCAAATAATATATTATATTTTGTATTTTAATATGACCCCTAATCATCGAAAAGACTCTCTTATAGAAGATTCACTTAAACGTATATGTTTGGGAGGGATGGAATATTTTTCAACACTTATGTTTTAATAGCAAATTTTTATACTCGCAAATTTAATAGCAAATTTTCCATCTTTCTTTCTTCCTCTCTTCCATTTCCTCCCTCACTCCCTCTCTCTCTCTTTCTCTCCTTCTTCCTTTCATCATTTGATTATAGCAACTAAATAAACTAATTTAAAAGCTAGCAGTGTTCACTCTTTTCAAACTGTCTTAAAGGACCACTGGTAACTGTTACATGACAGATCAGGGGGCTGTGTGTGTGAGAGAGGGACAGAGTCTGTGTCTGTGTGTGTATGTGTGCGCTTTGGTTTTATTTTAGCCAAAGATCTAGTCAGCAGGAGAACAGATGCAAGTTCTTGTATTTGCCCAAATAAGTTCAACTGAATAAAATGGGAGGAAAAAAAAGTAACAGATGTTCATCATATTGGACAATGCAAGCTCATTCCATACTCTTACTATTATTACATAGTCACAAAATGTATACACTTGTTTTTCCTTTTTTGATTGTATAGATGGGGGTGGGTAACATTTTTTTTTTTATATATTTTAAAGCAATTTCAATATAGACAATGTTTTTTAAACATACCCAAAAAGTAGGAAGCTAAATGACCCCAATACTTACTTTCTTTTTTGGTTGGAATATATAATTTAAAAAAGAAAATCTCCCCCAATATCAATCCCGTAGAAAATTATCTTTAATAGTTTTTAAGTCTTTCTGACTTTTGTATGTATACACATAAACACACACTATTTTTCAAAAATGGATCCAATTGCACTTTTGCCCTAGTGTATGTGTGGGATAGAGTTCCATAAACATATTGCTCGATTCTAGAGAATGCACAAAATTAAATTTTGATAAATGTCCAGTTGTTCTTCAAAATGGTTATACAAATTTGCATTCCCACAATCAAAGAACAGGAATATTACTTTTCCCACATTGTGAATAATAATAACTGTTCGCAACATTTGTTGAGGTGAGAGGCAAAAAAAAGATAGTTTTTCTTTTTTCAAAAATTTGCCTTTCTTTGAATATTAGATTCTGAGGAGTGTGTTTTACACTCTTTTTCCATTTTTTAAATTTTCTTTGCCTATTTATACATAGAATTTTAGAAACATAAAATTTATGCTAACTTAAAAATCCTAATATTTGTCATAATTAAGAAATGAAACCCTAACGTTCCTGTGGGGATACGCATGTATGTGTTGTGTTCTGTTAATGTCCTTTTTATTAGGTTGAACCATGTGAAACTGCCAATTTTGTAGGTTAAAAAATCCATAGATATTGTCAACTTCATATGGTTTAACCTACAAATTCACCAGAATTTTTATGAGCAGTGTTATTGTATTAAATATTTACACCATTTGTTACTTGAAGGATGTACGGAATGCCATGCTAATTTCTAGATTAAATCAATTTATAAAACAAAACTGGCATGTGATGAAAGGAATTGTATTCTGTAAAAGCTACCCTTACTCTGGGCTGGCCCCGTGGCCGAGTGGTTAAGCTCGCGTGCTCCGCTGCAGGCGACCCAGTGTTTCGTTGGTTCGAATCCTGGGCGCGGACATGGCGCTGCTCATCAAACCACGCTGAGGCAGCGTCCCACGTGCCACAACTAGACGACCCACAATGAAGAATATACAACTATGTACCTGGGGGTTTTGGGGAGAAAAAGGAAAAAAATAAAATCTTTAAAAAAAAAAGCTACTTTGAGTTATTTTGAGTTATTTCTCATACTTGTACTCTTGATATAGATTTTTTTTAATTTGCTGCTTCAGAATAATTGAAAAGGAATAATTTTCATAAAATTACTGAATGACAAAGTGCATTTCTTGACAAAGTCATTAAATGAAATAGATCATTTTTAAAAGCTATCATTTGATTACTATAATGACTAAAGTAATAAATACTTTTCAGATTCTTAATGGGAAGTAGATCCAAGAAGATGAGTCTAAGATTACTAAAACACTAAATCTTAAGGGATATGTATGTGTTTTCAAATTAAGTAATTCATATTTTAATAAATCTCAGAGATTAAATATTAAAATAATTCTGGTTTGGATAATGTTTTCAAAAATTATTCCTGGGGCCTGCCCGGTGGCGCAGCAGTTAAGTTCGCACGTTCTGCTTCGGTGACGGGAGTTTGCCAGTTTGGATCCCGGGTGTGGACATGGCACCGCTTGGCAAGCCATGCTGTGGTAGGCATCCCACATATAAAGTAGAGGAAGGTGGGCATGAATGTTAGCTCAGGGCCAGTCTTCCTCAGCAAAAAGAGGAGGACTGGCAGCAGATGTTAGCTCAGGGCTAATCTTCCTCAAAAAAAAAAAAATTATTCCTAGCTGAGAAGTCTATATTCATTGCTAGATTTCATTACAGGATTTTTTTTTTAACTGAATAAGAGAAACTTACTTGGGAGAGTCATTCTAAGGTCTGTTTTCATACTTCTTCAGTGAGATTTGAGTGCTGTGATTTAATTGCTTCAAGGATTCACATTTTATAAGTTAAAGGGTTAATGCCTGATGTTATTAAGTAATTCTTAGCAAGCATTCATAATAATTAAATGTTTTATTTTCCTTCTAATGTAGCAGTTCATTAGTTTACATACAATTAACACCCAAGCTCAAGCTTTTATAGGTAATGGCTACTCTTACTAATCTCCTACACACATTACAGTTCTAGGTAAAATAAAATGCAGTTAGTTTTAGAGAATAAATACATTCCAGTGTTTTAAAGGAGATAACAGTGTACTAAATTTTTTACATGAATAGTCTGCTTAGTTATGTGACTTCATTTCAGCAAGAAAATAAGTTTGATTTTATAATTCAAATTCATTTGTATAAAACCATTGAGAAAATATGCGTTTTTTAGAGCATAGGACATGAATTTGAGGGCAGGAACTGTGTCTTTTTGTCTTTCTTCTTTGGTTTTCATTTTTTGTCTTCCTTCAGTAAATGTATAATGAGCATTTGCTACATGCTAGATGTGATGTTAGGAGAAAAAGACTCAAAGGGGTGCTCAGCCTTCTGGGGACACTGACGTCTGGATCATGCAATGCCACGTGGAGAGTGCGGGGCTGCGGGCATGCATATGTTCCTGACCTAATAAGCCGGAATGATCAGAATATACTTTCTATAACGGATCATGCATGTGTTGAGCTTAAAGGGTGTGTAAAAATGTGTCAGGTTGAGAAGGGAGAGCAAGACATTCTAGGAGAAGGTGCCAGGTGTGGGAATGAAGGGGAAATGAGTGACAGGAAGCAGCTGATTGCAAGTAAGTTGTATGATGATGACGGCTGAACGTCTTTATTCTCTCCAACAAAGTGATTTTCATTTTGTAAAAATTTCATTTTCTCTCAAAAGTTATGGTTGTTTCAAGTACTGTACTCAATTCTTCAACCCCTGTGGTAGCTTTTACATCCATACTTTTGCCATAGCCTGATGGTGGAGAGAGTGTACTTCTCCACCCTTTGAGTATGACCCTGGCCATGTGACTTGCTTTGGCCAATGTGATATAATGAATATAAAATAAGATAAGGCATGAAATCTGCTTGAGTCCTTTTCTGTTTCTGCCATTTCCGTGCGGTGAATATGGCCTCAGCAGCCCTGTAGTCCAAGAAGTATGAGAGGCATGTGGACAAAACCTTTAGCTTGGGGTAAGTTCAGCCATGCCCAGCCTCCATCAGCCCAACTGCAGACAATTTATACATGAGTGAGAAATATGTGCTTATGGTTGTATGCTACTGAAATTTTGTGGTGTTTGTTATGTAGTGATAGCTAACTAATACGCACTTCTGAGCACAAATAGTGTGAGATTGGTGGTCAATACAAATTTTCTGAATTGAGGAAAGAACTTAATTTATCTGTACAGGTTTTTTGAGAATTGGAATTATCTAAAAGTTTATAAATCATATTAAACTGTCACATAAAAACAAACCAAGATTCTAGTGCAGGAAGGTTATATTTGGGCCCTTCAGAAATGGCATTTCATAGTCTGTAACAGGAGCATCAAACTAGCAACTAAAATCAATTGACTCATATTAAACTCATGAGGTGACAAATCCTGGCATGGCCAGCCAACCTGATGACAGGGGCACAAATCTAAATCCTGCCAAAGCAATGATTAAAATTACTGATGCTGTGTTTATATAGCAAGACCACTCCCTGGAAGAAACAAGCAAAGACAGCTCATTGCCTGCATAGCCCCTAAGCAGTCCACGCAGTCAATAGCAGCCAGAGACTTAGATTCCCTAACGTTTGATAGAGACTCTGGATTTTTAACTCTAAAAACAAAATGAAGCAAAAACAGAAACAACCAACCAACCAAAAAACACTTCCCAGTTTTCCTTCCTGAAGATACATCCTTCAGTGTGCCCTCTCCCAATATTTGTCCAAAAGAGTTAATTTGGCACACAGGAATCATCAGCACTCAGTATCATGTTTGTATTCCCTGGATGAAGTTCATTTCTCTTCCTGTTATGCAAAGGTTCTCAAAGTGAGATTCTGAAGGGGATTTCAGGTCAGTTCATAGAGGGGTCCTTCTCTCCTTCCGTGGAGCTGCATCTGCCCTCTGGTTTTAAAGGCTTGGGGAAGCGAAAAGTTCGGAAATTTCTAATCTGCAAAATGCTAGTTTTGCCTATTTTATTTATTTTCTTGCTTTGAATAATAGGTCTTATTGATGGCATTGTGATATTACACTTAATGTAATTCTGAAAAAGAAATTTGTCGAAAAATATTAGCCTGAGTTTAGAAGCTTGAATTCTTAAAATTGATTTTTTTGAAGGGGAGATTCAGTTTATATTGGGAGTAGTATCCGTATTTGATCAGTTTTTACTTCATCTTTTGTTTTGGAAAATCATTTCTTATAAACATGGCCTTGAGAGCTACTGTATGAATATATTATAAACACATCCGCCTTAAAATTCTTACTATCATTCTGGGGTCTAGAGATACAATTATTTATAACCCATATAAATAAAATTAAATTCTTGTCTTGTGTTATTGCATCATATGGAAATGATTGGTTGTATTTTTCTCAAACTTGAGACATATATTTGGGAGTTTCTTTATAAATATTGCCTAATGGCTTACATGATTGTCACTTTAGGAACTTTTCCAGGCACCTCAAAGCCACAGGCCATCATTTTCTGTAATAGATTCATCTAAGGTACAGGGAGACGCTCATATGCCTGCAAAACAGAACAGATGCCTCATATGCATGAAGATGCCCCTGAGACAACACAAATGGTTCAAACAGGAGCCCTCAAGTGAAATACACAAGGGCAGACCCTCTGACTGTAGGCAGGTTGCTTCTCATATGGACAAGAGTAGGTAGCAACGGGTGTGTATTTATCATAAATGATTTATTCTTTTCCCAAACAACTGAAATATAGATTTCAGAAAGTAGATCCATAATTAGATTTAAATGTGTGTCGTTTGTCAGAAGGAAATTGCTAGAGAGTACATAGCTGGATTTTTGGGGGAAATGGAAATGATCCTGGATAGATTCAGTGAATTCAAGAAGAGAAATATTAGTCACACGTGGTAGAAGATAGTGTTACATATTTTCATTTTGGTATTAAAGATATATTTTTTCCAATTTTGCACTGAAAAAAAAGTGTCCTAAATTTAACTGAATTTAATTACTCAGACCACTACTCTTAAGTTATTGATTAAATAAAGTTCTCTATTTCATGGATAAAAATGTGCTGAGACCACATCATGTATTTCAAAACACCTGTAACATGTGGCCTGTTTTTATAAGATGCACAGAGAGTTAGTGTACTGAAATGTAACCCAAAAGAATAAATAAACTGCTACAGTTTGTGAGTTTCCTCTATTTTTACGGTATTTTATAACTAGGTTCTGTCTGTGAATGCTAAGCAATCAGTTTCAGAGTCAGACAGATGTCGGTTTGATTCCAGCTTGGACATTCTATCTGTGTGGTTTTGGACTTGGCACCTCAGTTTTATGATAAGTAAAGTGGGGATGGATAGTACCCACATCTCGCGGTTATAACCAGAACAAATTACAATAGTTACTTTTAAAAAATGTGCCTGGAACATCATATCCACTGATTGTTAGTTATTATTAATATTAATATAAATTTTAAGTCTAACATCATTTTGCACTGCCATATTTTCTAACTAGGTTGTTTTCTGATTGAGAGGTTTAAAAAAAATAAAGCATTTTATACACTTTCTGGTCAAATATTATTCTCAGTTACTTTTTATTTTCCGATTTGATCCATTCAAGAGAATTGTATTATTTGCCACCATCTAAAGATTACCTTGCTTTTTCCTTCTTGTGATGCTAATTAAAATTTTCTTGAACCACACACTCATCTAAAAATCAGCACTTTTAATTCAAGTGTTCCCATACTGTCTTCATCCTTATATTACTGCTACATTTATTAAGACAAACGTCTAGCTTTTACTATCATATTATCCTACACCATAGCAGCTCCAGCAGATGTATTTCTTATGGTCCCCGTGGGAGGAGAGTTCTGAGATGGGGAATTTCAGATATTAGTGGAGTGCTAAGAAGTGAACCAAAGGAAGATTATATAAATAGTTTTAGTGTCACTAAAATAAAATAGAAGTTCTTCTACTATATGACATTTACATATTTAAATTAGTGTTATTAAATAGCGGAATTTGTTCTACTCTTGTTGATGGATGGCATGATGGAAGGATGCCTAGTTTAGAAGCTGGGGTTATGATTGAGAGAATTTCTACCAATATCCCAAATTGTCAAGTAAGCTAAATGCCCCCTTTCTCCTCCTTAATGAGGTTACAAACTGGAGCACATTTGGGCAACAAGCTTAATAGTGGGAAGGGAAATGTCAGCGTGGAAATGAGTCTGACACCACCAGGGCTCAGGCAGGAAATGAGTGGTGCATTGTGGGTGAGTACAGTGCTGGGAAATAAGGTTACAAAAGTAAGTGGAACCAAATTGCTGAGGGTCTGAAATCAGGGCAGAAGGGTGTGGCCTCCAGTCAACAGTCAATCTGTTCTTTCTCCTATCTTGTCCTTTAAATTGACTGAACAAAGAAATGAAAAACATAATGTAATGCCTCTTGTGATCAGAGGGTGGAATACATCATTGACAACTGACAGTGGAGTGAAGGAAGGAAAGAAGGAAGACACAAAAGAGCAAATCGTGGCATGGTGGCATCAGGTCCCGGCGATGCCTGAGTTGTCTGTGCTGGGTCTGACTTTAGAAAACTGTCCTTTGTGCTATCATATGATACCTCTATCCATAGACTCTGTCTTTTTATCTTTCATTTTTAGCTGCCCATTTTATTTTATGATATTCTCCTCTGTGAGTCATGTGTACCTTACCCTCTGTTTGGAGAGACACATGGTGCCTGAATTTGCTGTCAGGTTACTCAGCTGTGTGGTCTTTGGTAAATTATCATCACCTTTCTAAATTTCTTCAGCTGTAATCTAAGGGAAGCAATACTTGTTTCATCAAGTTATGATGGAGGGTTACACAGGAGATTAAGGACGAGACGGCACCTCACACAGTCCTGGACATAATAGGCAGTGCCAACTTGACCCAAAGGCCTTTAGTGCCAAATACTGTGTTAGTCCATGGAGTTTAATAAATCCCTCAGAGTGTGACTTTTGGAGCTGGTATCAATATATTTTAGTACTTGCTCGTTGCCTCAAAGACATACTCTGGTAAATGGTTTTTATTAAACCGTATGGTGACTGATAAAAATTAAAATCTTAAAATCATTCTTTTTACAGCTATATGATATTGTATTTCACACCCTTAATATAAGAGTGCTGAAATCCTGGGAAGATATCAAGCTTAGGTTGTGATGCTCTTTCTCAAATTGAACAGGGTCTTTCCTTTGAGGTTTCCATCACAGGAGAACATGGACATACTAGGTAATTTTTTTTCCTCTACACATGGATCTCCCTGAATACTTTCATTGTTGTGTCCCTTTATAATTCCACTCTTTTCTTTCCCAAATAGTAATAGTTAGAAAGAGTTTTTTAATGTTTTCTCATGGTTTCTTAGCATTTTCTGCTTCAATGTTTATTTGCAAATGAGAAGCAAAATCATTTCATTATTCTTTTTGTGTGTTGGCAACAGCTTCTAGCATTGCTGCCTCTTTGTCAATGTGTTAACAGCACAACATGGCAAAATGAACTTTTTCCCTCCTTTATTCAGGTCCTCTTCTAAAAATAAAACTGGAAATTTATATTTTGTCAAACCCAGTGTAATTCTTTAATCAGAAATAATTTTAGGTGACCTCCACTTAACATCAGCGTAAAATGCAACATAAACTGTAAAAGTGGTTACATACAGCATGCCTTTCATATGAATATTGATCTTTGTTATAAATAAAAATCACCAAAGACATCAAAGAAAGGCTAGAAACCGGAGAGGGTCAGCAATATGATTCTTCCACTTTCAGAGGAAAATGGATATAGATCCACTTAGAATTAAAAAGAAAGTTCCTTCTAAATTCCCTCTAAATGAAATTTTAAAACCAATGAATTTGCCATTTTAAATTCTTTGTCCTCTTTTATCAACAGCTGAGAAATAACTTTTGTAATTTAAACGATTACCTCTAACAGCTCTATTTTCTTAAGCTATATTTAATCTAGTTTTTTTGAAAATTTAATTTAATGGAGGTATTAAGTTTTTGACTTTTTTTTTAAAGTAAATCAAGGCACACCTAGAAATATGAACCAAAAGAAAGTCCGTATCCACACAGTTGTACATAGAAATTCACAATCCGCACTTGTCTTTGAAGGGGAATCATAGAATGAGTTAAGAGGTCCACGCAAGTCTAAAAAGTGGTGAGTGAGGTCCCCCACGTACATTTTAACAATTGTAATGCTCTGTTGTTATTGGTTTAATTTCAATGCTATATGACTTATGTGTGCTTTCATTGGCTAAAACGATTCCCCTTAAATTTTTTATTTTAGAAACTTGCCCATTTTCAACTCTGAAAGGGCTCTTAATGCCCTCGTGTTTGAATCTGGTTAGAAATTCATGTTTACTGCCGTCCAGCACAAACTCTCCAGGAGCTCTTGGCCTCCCATTAGCTCTCCTCTTCCATCTCTGTTCAGACAATGCTCCAAATTCTCCACAATAAACTCTGAGAGACCTACCTACACTGCCTCCACAGCCTGGCATTACAGAGACAAGAGAGTTAGGAATCAAAACAGTAATGGTTAAATACTCGTTTATCCGTGCAATGTTTTATTTAGCCAACAAATAGTTATCAAGCCCTTTCTATGTGCCGGGGTGGGAATATACACAGGTGAACAAGACAAACACGCCTGCTCTTGTGGGGTCTCTCTTCTCAATTTCCACCCCCACTTCTAGGAGTTCCCTTTGATTTCTCTGCTCAATTCCTGGGCTTTCTCTTGTTCTGAGTGAGGTCACAGGTGAGGAGGGCAACTGGGAGGAGGTTTCGCTGATATATATTAGGAAGAACTTGGAGCTCTTCACAGAAGAGTTGATAGAAAGATTCCCAAAGGCAGACCGTGGAGTGAGGAGGTGAGAATGAAAGCTGAGGAAGAGGAGGCAGAAGGACTGCCTCCCCCTGCCCTGCTGCAGGGTTTGAGGAGTTTGAGAGTTTGAGGAGTTTGGGGAAGAGAAGAGAGGTCAGGCTGGCTTACTGTGTGAGGACTTTGAGAAGAGAGGCGGGTAGATAACATTCAGAGGGAACGTCTGCTCTATGTTAGAGCCCTACTGCTCCCTGTTTGAGAGAATTTAAATGTCACTTGTGTGCAGGGCTATTGGCAGTGGATCTGAGCTTCCTTCTCTGTGACATCACACTGAGTCTGGCCAAGGGGCCGCCCTGTTTTTTGGGGATACACAGGATTCTTCCCAGGACAAAACACTGGGGAGAAGAAGTCAGCAGTTGCTCCACAGCTAATCCTGAGAAATGGTTATGGAGAGGTTGTGCAGGATTTCATTTTTCAAGGGCACTTCCTCAAATTGCTCAGTTTCTTTATTCTTCTGGATTATGCCCTTGATTTGTGCTAGACTGGTCACTGAAGTGTATGGAAGTAACCAGTGAAAGTTACTGTTGGCCAGTTTGAATCATTTTGTATTGGCGTCTACAAATTACTCCTTTGCAATGAAGAATACCCAGAGCTTTCTTTCCTACTTTTCTCCCCTTAGGCCATGGTATTTTTTGATATTGTATTTACATTATTTGATATTATAACTGATTTTATATTTCTGTTAGTAATAACAGAATTACAGAAAAATATTTTTTTAAGTATAATGGGACAAAAGAAACAGAGGAAAAATTAGGTCTTATGTAATTTTGTGGTACCTAGGCATCCGTGTTTAGTTGTCCAGATTAATTTAAATCGCCCTCCCAATATAATGTATAGATTAGTATCACCATTTTACAAAATGGAGAAGTGCTAACGCCAAAATTCAAATAATGGTTAATCTGGTTTCAAATTTTTTAGTTTTCTACCACATCACACTAATCTCCCAAACTTTTTGTAACCTGCAGATATGTAATGACAGTTCCATTTAACACATATGGATTTATTTCATAGAATTTCCATCAGCAGGTTTAAAGAATCCATGCTAGGCCATTTTTATTTGGCATTTATGATGTTAGTCTCCAGACAAATAGTACCAAATACCTTAGTGTAATGATCTGCAATTCTGTTTTATAAATAACAGGGGTGTATTCAGGGGTGTATTATTTGCTGTGTACAAAATCTTCCAGATTAAAATGAACCAGTCGAATTTTATAAGCTGATATCACCAGCATATTATTATTATAATAGAAAACGTAAATACTGTGTGTCACTGGCACAAAATCATATAGGTGTTTATAGGAATTGCTAAGTAGACATGTACTTGTTTTCTGAAATATGTAACAGTCAAAGTGTCAGTTAAGTTCAAACCCAGCCACCTTGATTAATTCCAAAGGAGGCCAGCCCCTGTGATTGACAACATCTTTCTCTAATCTGCATCCTTATTTGCATCATGAAGGCATGACAGCTTCACTGATCATACATTTTAAAGCTTAAAAACAGTTTCTCTGAGAAGCCTTACCTAAAGGCAACAAAAATACCTGTTCCCTATAGCATATGAAACTGGTCCACTAAAAAATACAGTTAGAGAAAATATTCTGAAAGCTAAGCTACTGCAAATTTCATTTCCAATATGTTTCAACCTTTCTGTTTGCCTGGATCTCACCACTGAATATATCTTTAATATTAATAATAAACCACATGTGATTAAAAAAAACAATAATTTTTGCCACTCAATCATTGAAGAAATTTTCAAAACTACTCAAGCATTTCTCCATGGCATTTCCCAAAGTGTCACTTAATAAGTCTACATCTGTCAACATATTTAGATTTTATACTTAAGGAAGGTGCTCTGCCAAATTATTGGATTTGATGATTTCTTACTTCCATTTCAAATAAGTTAAAACCAGGAAGTCATAAAACATTCTTAAAATTTATGATCTTCTATTCTGTTGGTAATGGCTTTTCTTTTGGAAATCATCCTCTCCAGAGCGTTCCTGGTTTACGCGTATCAAGAATAGTTTGCGGCCTTGTTCTTTCTTGTTCCCACACTTGTTTGCAAACCTCCTCTAAGGGAGCAATGCAAGTGCTTTTAGAAAAACAGTTATAAATTTATTGAATCCTCTCACCTATAATCACTTCAGAATATTTAGGCAGATCATGTGTAATTGACTTTTCCAATTAAAAATAATACAGCATGTATTTTAAATAGCTCATCTTTTTTTAGATGAAGTTCAACATTAGGACATTTTGTTTTAATTTAAGTGCATGTTATTTTTTCAGGTTATTTTCTGAATACGTAAACAAGCACAAGCGAAGTGAATTCTTCCCCAGTAAATCAAGTTTGCCATTTAGCGCCTGCCCAAAGGCTCAGACCTTTAAAAAAGTTTGGCCAGGCTTAAAAGACAGCATGTTCTGGGTGAAGACAAAAGTTAATTAAAGCTGAAACGACAATCTTTTGCACACATTCTGATTCCTTTAGGCGGCTGGTATTCATTTAATTTTTCTTGATTAGCCAAATCCTACCATTATGACGCCCATCAGTTGTATCAGGCAGCTCTCCTGTTCACCATAACTTGAGGCTGAAATGTGCTACCAGGGGAAATGAAAGGGCTCTTACATTTTCTGAAATCGTTTGGTGTTCTACAAATATTAAGAAATGAGTTACCTACTGGGAGCAAGTAGCGTACTGAGCTTGACTTCATGTACTTAGAAGGAAAGCTGGTTAACTTTTCAGGTACTCCTAAAACTTAGTAGACTACAGAAAATTCTTAAATCTCAAAAAAATTCTGAAAAAAGAGAAATAAGAACAAGTCCGTTTTAATAACACTTTCATAATATTTTAAATTATGAGATGCAAGAAAGTTCAGAATTCCTATTAAAACTGCCTATTTGTGATGCACTTAGAAAAGTACTAGATGAGAGGAATGGGCATAGCATTTTAACTTTTATGTTTTTAAGAAGCACATAAAGGATGGAGTCACACAAAAAAAATGGACAAAGCAATGTGAGAGCCTAAGTACTTTGGGTGTAGCAGGGTTAGGAAAGTCATAGGTTGGTATCCATCATAGTTATCAACATTGCTAACCTGCATGTACAAGCAGATATCTAGTTGAGAATGTTGTGTTTTTGAACAAAGAAATAGTGTTTCGAACAAAGAAATAGTGACTATTCTCTTATGCTTTTTCCATTGAATTTTTTGAAAGGATTGGAGTCCTTTGAACATCAAACTATCTATATGCAAAATCATTGTTTTCATTAATATTTTAGATAGCTGCCGAAGAAACTCTATCTGTTACACACAAGCTGAGCTTTCATTTTAGCCACATGATGATCATTTATTTAGAGCCAGTATTGTTATATCCATTTTGTAGGTGGATAGAAACCATCCAGAACAGGTTGATTAAGTAACTTGCTGAAAGTCTTACAACAGGACTGCACTTTTATGTTGGATTCTAACTAGCTTTGGAAAAAACATTAACCCTTGTGGGCCGTATTTGATACAGTTCTAAAACAATGCAAGGGGATGGGGGAGCCAACTTTCCATGCATCTGAGTTATGAAAAGTACCATGAACAACATTCAACAAATCCCAACTTGGAAGTTGGTTTAACTATTCAAAATCAGCAAATGTTTATCAAATAATATATATACAAAACACTGTGCTAGCAATGGGGGTAGATGTTAAGATGGAAACCCACATGGAATCTATCATCAAAAAGTCGTGATCTAGTGGAGGAGAGAGATACAAGGCTGTACTTACAAACAGAACGTAAATTCAGATAGCAAGTGCTTCTGGCAAAATGGAATAAACATGAACTGGATTTACTTTTTCATCAAAAACAACAAAAAATACACAAAATATATGAAACAACAGTTTCATGACACTACACGTCAGGCAGTGAAGGACAGTGATCTCTGAGAGATGGAAAACAAATGAGAGGAGCCCTGCAACTGCCCGAGCTTACAGCCTTGAGAGAGTTTCCAGGCTGTGACACAGTGAGGAAGGACTCAGAGAGCTGGCAAACTCCCTGAACTGAGGAGGCAGAGCTGAGAGTCCAGGAAGGCCAAGGCAGCTAGAGATTGTCAGAGTACTGGATAAGAGAGAGATGCACATAGAGAGAATTCTAGAATCTGCAGGATTTTGATCAGCACATGTCTGTGAATAAATATCTGAATTTGAGAAAAAGATTACTTGCTACAAGTATCAGCACTAACAGTGCCCAGCATTCACACGGCACTCGGAATAGTGCCTTTCCCAATTTTCATCCTGGGAAACATCATTTTTTATTAATGGGACATTGAGTAGAGTACACACAAAGGTCTTAGTTATAGGGAATAATGAGGCCTAAGCTGAGCACTGCTCTGTCCCACCTAAAAAATAGTAGAATCAAGACTGGAAAGAAAAAATGGTTTCCATGTAATTAAACTGCATCCCAGAAAAAAGCTCCAGAATATTTTTATATGAAAACAAATATACCCAACATCCAAAAAGGTCTATTTCACAATGGATGACATCCAATCAAAAGTACCAGGCATGCAATGAAGTAGGACAACATGACACACAATAAAGAGAATAATCAATCAAAACTTACCCAGAATTGACACGTTAGAGTTAGCTGTTACCTAGGCCAAGTAAGAGATTTGCGGGGCGGTAGGGGGGAGGTGGAGAGTAACTGCTAATAGGTACAAGCTTTTCAGGGGGATGATGAAAATTTTCAAAAATTAGATTATGGTGATTGTTGCAAAACTCTAAAAGTATACTAAAACCCAATGAATTGTATATGTTAAACATGTGAACTTTATGGTATGTAAATAATATCTAAAACTATTAAAAAAAGAAAGTTGAAGTGGCTACATTAGTATCAGACAAAGTAAGTTTCAGAGAAAAGCATGTCAATTGGGATAAAGAAAATCATTTCATTATGATAAAGGAGCCAATTAACAATAACATAACATCACAAAACATAATCCTAAATGTTTAATCCCCTAATAGCAGAACTTCAAATACTTTCAGCAAAAAAATGATAGAATTGCAATGAGAAATGGATAAATCAACAATTACAGTGAGAGTTTCAATACCTCTCTCAATAATTGACAGAACATACTTGTCAAAACTATGTACCTGGTTAAAAAAATGGGTCATCGCATAAAATTTCCCTGCCCAAAGCCACTGTAGTATGCTAGTCAATAATGATTCTAATGTGTTAGGACTATGATTGTATTAATATGTCACTCTTACCAATAGTCTTCCTGCAAGCAGTATGTTAACCGGAGGTTGCTTAAGCAACTCAAAGTGAAAAACAAGCACAGTTTCCAAATCAAAGCATTGAGGGGCCCTAACTCCTCCTACTGGTCCAGCAAGTCTTTACCAAGCCCTCTCCCTATCCACTTATTTGAGTAGAATAGTAAATTTTTAAAAGATCGTCTCCTGATGTTTATGCATGTATTCGAGTTGATGACCTCAGGAGCTGCCTAGGTTCTCCTGGCATTTAAATTTTCTTATAGGCTCTGGGTTTTGTAGACTAGCTCTGGTGAACATTTAGCCCCATTAGGAACTTTCCTCCATGGTCTAGGCCTAATAAGGCTCCAAGTCAGTTGTCCCAAACCTGGCTGTTCATTACCAAAATCTGGGAAACTTTGACAATTTACCAATGCTCAGTCCTCAGTACAGACCAATTAAATCAGAACCTCAGGATGGGGCCTAGGAGAAATATCAAGATTTTATTAAATTGTTTATTTAGTTATTTTTGGGAGGGAGATTGGCCCTGAGCTAACGTCAATTGCTAATCTTCCTCTTTTTTTTCCCTCTCCCCAAACCCCCAGTACATAGTTGTGTATTCTAGTTGCAAGTCATTCCAGTTCCTCCATGTGGGACGCCACCACAGCTTGGCCTGATGAGTGGTGTGTAGGTCCATGCCTGGGATCCGAACCCGGCGAATCCCAGGCCACCAATGCAGAGAACGTTAACTTTACCACTTGGCCACGGGGCCAGCCCCTAAATAATTTATTTTGATATCTAATTTCTAAAGCATTTCTTTAAAAAATACTGTAGAGCTAATCCCTATTGATGTTCTATTTTCACACACTTTTGAACATAAAAATAATATCTTGCACATAGGTTAACATAAGCCAATACGTCTCAAACTATTCAGAGAAGAGAGTACCTGAAAGTAACCTTTGCAATTCCATGAATATTAACTCATATAATTTGAGCTCAAACAGATATTGTTGTACTGGGTTCTATTGTAAATTTGGTGTTGACATCAAAATTGTAATGAAAATTTCTGGAGGAAAAACAACATTGAAATGTACTATCCATTAACTCTATGGGTTGAAAAAACACTGCTACTATTTCCGTTTTACCAGAGCAACACCTTATACTGGCCTTCAAAATTGCAGTTTAAGAAACATTTTCCTAAATTCATACTTATTTGTTGCTGATTTCTCTATGCTCTCCTAACTTTTTCTTGCTTCTATTATGTCTTGGCTTACATCTCTTCCATGGTCAGTAAGTAGCTTCCACACTGAATACTGCATTTACTTCCAATAATCAATTGCAAAGGTTTGTAAAATCCATGAGCAAAGTCCTGTGTAAGGTTCTGCATCAAGTGGGATGTCTGATATAAAGAAGCATGTAAGACACAGTTCATCCAAGAAGGACATTACTGCTGTGAGTTCATAAAACCCTCCCCTTGTGTGGCTCTAAATGTGATGTGGGTTTTTAACCCTTGATTCTCAAACATGTACCTCAGTTTAGAGAGACACAGAAGTTCTGGGAAGTAGTAATAGGCTCACCTTCTCACCTATTGAACATAAAGTCTGCAGTGCACCTAGGACTGGGGGTGGATGAGCTCTCAAGCCTGTGACGTTCTCTGGCCTCACTCATGAATAACGGCGACGGGTCATCACTTGTTTTCTGCAGCCCCCACCAGAATCCCTGAATCAGGTGTTTTGTTTTCATTAAGACAGCTTCCAGCTTCTCCACTTGCTGAGATTTCTAGTTAAATCTCTGCCTTTTTACTCCTCCACATCTGTATTAGTTGCCTATGGCTCCTGTAACAAATCGCTACCACACATTTGGTGAAAAACAGAACTTTATTCTCTCAAGTTCTAGAGGCCAGAAGTCCACAGTCAAGGTGTCAACAGGGCTGCATTCCCTCCAGAGGCTCTGGGAGAGAATCTTTCCTTGCTTCTCCCAGCTTCTGGTGGCTGTTAGCATTCCTTGGCTTGTGACCGCGTCACTCCAGTCTCTGCCTCCTTGGTCACATCATCTTCTCCTTTGTCTGTGTGTGTTATCTCTCTCTGCCTGTCCTAGTAAGGACACTTGTGAGGCTATTTAGAGCCCACCCAGATAATACAGCATAATCTCCTTATCTCAAAATCTGTAACTAAATTACATGTGCAAAAAACCCTTTTTCCAAATAAAGTAAAGTTTGCAGATCCCTGAGATTAGGACATGGGCTTCTCTTCGGGAGCCATTGTCAGTCTGCTGCACCACTTCATAACACACATTAATTGTAGAGGGGAGCAACAGAATCGAAGTGTTTCTGCATGTCTGCCATATCCCCACCCTCCCTCCCATCTCCGTATTTTGTTCTCTTTCATATAAGCCTGGGGAAGAAAATTGAAATCCCAACACTACACATAGATGAGCAAAAGATCCACAATTTGTTTAGCGTAACCGTGATTGACTAACTCAGTTGGGCTGACCATGAGTTACAATTTTTTCTCTGCTTAAAGAAGCTCCATTCCACTGGACAGTTACTTTTACCTGTCCAAAGTATCACCTTCTTTCTGAGAAGTGCTCATATAGTTTAGGGGGTGCCAAACCATTCAAGTCATGATCCCTTACCCCCAGCCATAGTGAGAGGTACAGAGAAAAGCATGTGTCCCAAGCAGATCAGAGTTCTTCTTCAGGAGTTTGAAAACTGAAGCTGAAAGAGAAACTTTCTCCTTTCTTTGGCTAGCTGCTAAATAATGTGACTGGAGCAGCTGGAGGCTATGTTCCCTGCCAAGTGGTGATGCCTGGAAAACAAAGAGAAATGATAAATTGAAAGAGTAGAAGAGAGAGCGGGGAGAGAGTGAGGAAGAATGACATGAATGTTGTGTTGATTGGATCCCTAGAGATGCCTTTCCTTCCATTCTGTGAACTACCAAGTCCTGTGTAGTTCTGGTTGGTTTTCTGACACACAGCTGGTCATGAATAAAACACCTGATAAAAGTTAGCAAGTGCTTAGGATCCAGTGGAATTCTGCAAGTCCTCTTTTTGTTACTATTATTGTTATTATTTTAATCCAGAACATCTTCTCATTGAAACACTGCTCTAAAAATCTCAGCCTCTCAGGAAAGCCTGCCTTGACCACCTTATTAAAACTTACGTACCCACTACCCCTGCCCCGAAAACTTGGCTCTATTTTTTCCATAATATCCATCTCCATAAAGCATAACATACACTCAGTTTAATCATTTTGTTTATTCTCTGCACTTTAAGCCACCAACCAGAACATCAGCTCCATTTGTGGAGAGGTTTTTTTCTGTTTACTCCTGTACCACAATCACTGGACTAGCACCTGGCACCTGGCAGGCACTCAAATATGTTTGTCAAGTGAGATAATTAGGTTTTCAGCTTGTTAAAGTCTATAATCAAAATTAAAAATATTAGAGAAAGATAATGGAATGCAAGTTTTAAAGTAATGCAATGGAGTAACATACTCTTTTGTATTTCAGTCACAATTATGTTGGATGTTTGGGCTTACAGAAAAGCAGATTTAGCGGTATGATTTAATGGACGAAAGGCTAGGATTTAGAATCAGATAAAAGTTAGGCCGAATCCTATCTGCTGTTTATTAATCTGTGAGAGCTTGAGAAAGTTGCTTAAACCCTGTGAACCTTACTCTTCTCACCTGCAAAATGGGAAAAGTAATCCTTATCTTGCAGAATAATATAAGTATCATCCAGAATGCTGAATGGGACTCTCTGGCCCATGGCAGTCTGACTAGACTTGGCCCAAATCCCATCCCTAGACCTGTGATGTCTCAGGGCCTTCCCCCCTTTCCTGTGTTTTTGGTGCCTTACTTCCTGTCATGGCGTGAATTGTGCCCCACACCCCATCGTATGTTGGAGCCCTAACACCTAGACTGACTGTATCTGGAGATAGGGCCTTTAAAGAGGTAATTAAGTTGGAGTGGGCCCTAATCCAATATGACTTATGTCCTGATAAGAAGAGGAGATAAGACACAGAGAGATAACAGGAATGTGCATTCACAGAGGAAAGACCGCGTGAGGACACAGTGAGAAGGCAGCCCTGTGCAAGCCAAGGAGAGAGGCTTCAGAAACTAAACCTGCTGACACCTTGATCTTGGACTTCTATCCTCCAGAACTGAGAAAATTAATTTCTTTTGTTTAAACCACCAAGGCTGTGGTGTTTTGTTATGGCAGCTCTAACAAACTAATACACTTCCTCAAGCTTCTTTGCGCTAACAGGCCCCTCCATCAGAGTGTGCTAATTTGGCTAATCCCCAGAATTGGGTTAGTAGCTCCTTCCTGCTTTTCCAGGTGAAATGCTGTCCTATTCGGCATTTAGGTGTTGTATCTATTTAGCAAAAATGTGATGGATTGCATCTTGGACAGTTCAGCCTGTGTCATTTAGCCGATGGTCCTGTCTTCTTTTCTCTGAGCGTCTTTCCCTTCTATGTGTGACCTTATAAAGTTTGGGCTTCTGCAATAGGACACATCCCACTGGGTATGACCCCTGAGAAGTTTATTTCATACCCAATTCTTACTATTTCTTTCATGGATAGACCCCACAGCCAGACTGGCTGGCCGTTCCTAGTTCCCTAGAACTCAGATGATTAAAAATGCACACACATAATCCCCTATGAAGGAATCAATATAGAGAAGCTATTATTAGTTGCAGCAGTTATAAAGCTGAGTATAAATTTTGAAAAATATGTAATTGAAAATAAAGGGTTATTCGAAAATTCCGGAAGTTGAGACACTGGTCCTTTAGGTGGTTATGATTTCACTTTAGAAATCGTACGAGGGTTTCTTCAGTTGTAAAATGGGGATGTTAACAGTAGCAGCCTCCTAACAATAAATGAGATAATCTAGCTAAAGTGTTTAGCACAGGTCCCAGAATATGTCACTCGAAATTCTTTTACTATACTACTATGACATAATGTAATGTAAAATTATGTATTTGTGTATTTGAAGGTATATATGATCATAATAACATAATTACCATCATCATTTGCCTTATTCCTGATAAAGACATATTATAACCCCATTTATAGCAAGGCTACTCAAGATAAAAAAAGAAACATAGGAATTCGACATAGGATTTCTTGGCAAGAACTAGAATATTTGTCAAATTTGACCATCTCTGTGATGATTTATTGCCTCCTAGTTCTTGGGTTTTTTTCCTTGTTTGGGCATAAATGAGAAGAGAGGCGGTCACTCCCTGGTAAAAAAGGAAAATATGAAAGAGGGAAATAAACCTTAAAAGCTTAGAAAGGAGAGCTAGAGGCACAGAATGAGAAGATAGATTTGTCTGGGAATGCTTGACTGCTTTTCAAAGAAGTAGGGTAGAGATGGTGAGCAGAGCGCCTGTCTGGATGACGGGGTGAGTGGGCATGACTGACAGTGCCTGCAGCTACAAGTCTACAACATGTGAAAAGAACAGCGCAGGTTCAGAAAGACAAAGCCCACTATGTGCTGTGTGGCCAGAAGAGTCTTAATCAAGGAGGTTTAAGAGAAATCCAGGCAGAAAGATCCTGAACCCCATAGACCGGCTTGTTCCCTTGTTGTTCTGTGTATTTACCAATCCTTGCACTGGCCTCACCTCATCATTAAGCTGCTTTTCTTTCTGTTACCAGTTGTCACTGGAATCAAAGTTGTCTGTTATTCATGGGCCTGAGATTTACGCATGTCACAGACTTTTAGAAGATGACTTTTCATCTCTTGTGATGCTCTTCTCCATCCCTATTTTCTTCTTCCTATATTTAAGATCCTTTTGTCAAGAATGTTGTTTTGTTGTTGTTCTTTAAAACAAAGGGTGATAGCACACATAAAAGTTCTTCTGGTGTCTTCTACCCTTTTCCACACAACAATCTTACATGTTCTTAAAATAACTCTTCATCATCCATTTCGTGAATGTTGAAATCCTTGTTAAGAGTAAAACCCAGAGGTCATTCCACTAGTTTATAAAGAAAAGCTAAGGAATATAGCAGAACCGACAACATAAGATTCTGCTGTAAAATAGCAGTCTTTAAATCACCAAAGATGCAGACATATGGGTCTATTTTTTTCCCTCTTTTGTTGATTCTTTAAAATGATTGTAAGAAGGATGAGTGCAGAGTCAAGAAGTGTTTGTGATTTTCCCTAAGCTCATTGCTCTTTGCTCTTGTTTGGATGTTTGCATATTGAAATTTTCTCAGAACTACTAGAGGTTATTATGTCATTAACGGTTTCTTCATTTTACCTTGGAATACTCTCAAAGGAGTAAGTCTATCGAAAATGCCACCCAAGCTCCTAGTCCATCTCTTTCATTAGGAAGCAAAATCACTCAAAATCACAAAAGAGAAAATCAAGGGTATTTCTAAAATGAGGCAGGAAAAGAGGACGGGGGAGTGGATGGCATGTTCAAAAGACATTCTTTTTTGCTATCAAAATGACATCATTGATAAAATCTAACTTTGGCTTTTTCTCCCTCTATGGCTAAGTTTGAACTGAAAAGGAAAACAGACATTAAAAACTTTCTGGGCAGCTGAATATTTCATATATATCTATTCACTGGTGCTTCCGTGTCCAATATGTAGCCAGTAGCCACATATGGCCTCTCAAATTTAAAGTTAAATTAATGAAAATTGAAAATTCAATTCCTCGGTCACACTAGCCACATTTATGTGCCCAATAGCTACATCAGACTGGTGACTACCACGTTGGACAGCACAGAGCACAGAAAATTTCCGTCAATACAGAAAGATCCTTTGGCCAGCACTGCACTAATATATAAGAAGTCTCCAAGTGTGAAATGCAACAGGAGTTTTAACATTATGAGCCAACACAATGTCAAATTTGGAAAGCAATGAATCACCACAGAGAAAATGAATAGTTTATAGAATAATGTAGCAATTCGAATGATCCTTTGATAGAAATTTGAGTTTCTGTACAGCAAACTGATATTTTCAGAACAAATAGCTTACATTTGGTGGTTACGATAGAACATGTAAAAATGTTTAATAAAGCAGAATGCTCTACACCAACATATTTGAAACATTTTAGACTGAATTTTTTTAAGAAATCTCATGTGAAGCTTGACCTAGAGCGAGTGGGATTGCAATAGAGGTGGAGGGCCCTGGTTTACTCACACACGCCACCTCCAGGGCTGCTGCTTTCAAAGGTGGCCTGAATCACCAGCCCCCGGAGAGCCTGAGCTAGCTTAAAAAAAAAAATGTCGGCCCTGACCAAAGTCAGAGTAATTTAAAAAATAGAATATTGAAGACCAGAACTAAGCCTAATTCAGCAGTGAGACCCCTCCCTTTTGAACAATGTCAAAATAAATCCTTTAGTTTTAATAAGTTCATATGAATATTTATATTTTCCCATGAAAATAAGCACTGCCAAAACAGAAGACTTTCCAGAAGCATAAAATTGGTAAGGCTGTCATGACTAAGAACAGGATCAAGTTATAGAAGACAAGTCATGTTTTTCACTCATAAGTACCAAAAGGTTGGAGATGCAGAGGAGGGTGTTGTCATATCTTAATATATTTCTAATCATAGAAAGTGAAAAAAGTTTAGAAATACCTTCCTCGCAGGATAATAAAAGAAGTTTTATTATATATGGTACCCTGTGACAGAAAAAAATCACCATAAAAATGAAAATTACCTAACTGCTTTATATGACATTATTATGTAATTTTGATATTCATTTGCCTCGTGCATAACTTATTAGAAAGTGATAGTTATGTAAAACAAACTATCAAAATTGCTTTATTTATGAATGTAAATGATAGGTTCTTAAATTGCTTTCTAATTGAAAAAATGTTACTAAAGATCAGAACTCAAATACTTTTGAAGAAGAAATATTGAAAAATGTTAAATAGATGCATCATGCTCTCACACTCTTGTTTTACAAGCTGTGAAATCCCTGTTTCAACAACCAAAATCATATTACCAAGAAGAGTGGCAGGAGTCACTATGGGAGGCTGAATTTGAGGATTCTGTTTGTTTTTTTCTAATTTATCCCTTGCCATATACAGGTTGAATTAGATCACTGGAATCAGGTCAGCTATGATGATGTTAACAACTCTTTAGGCTTTGGTTTCTTCTAGCTTAAAATAGCAAATAAAACACAGCAGCAACCTCAAGGCTCCATCTAGATTATTAGAGATAAAAAGGCCTTAAAAGAAAAACTTTCCCCTTGTGTGGCCAGCTCATTGGCTTCATATGATTAGAAATATATTAAGATATGACAATGCCCTTCTATTCATCTTTAACCTTTTGGTACTTATGGGTGAAAAACATGAGTTGCCTTCTAAAACTTGATCTTGTTCTTAGACATGACAGCCTTTACCAGTTTTATCTGTCTTTTTTATTGTTGAGTGGCTTAGAAGGCCTTAGAGACTCCTACCGCTGACTGTAAAGCGTTTGCTTTGGGCTCTATTCTGAAGCAGTAATGATGCCTGCCATGTGAAGTACATAAAGCATTAACACATTTAAAGTGGATCCATTAGCAAACTGGCTCTCATTAGTACATTACTGTAAACTTCCAGTTTCATTAGTCCTAAGTCTGTTCATTAACTAGATTTAGCATATTGCTGTCTGATTTCTAAGTGTTAAAAGGAATTTATAAAAATGGGGATGGGGGAACCCTACTGACAAATGAGTCTCTTCAAGAAACACAAAGTTAACAACCTCTCATGGCATACTAGGGAAAAATAAAACTATGATATTACGGGAGACCTCTTTTGAATTATAGCCTAGAAGCATTCTATAAATAGCTACTGCTTCCCTCTGTCCTCACCAAGCACTAAGGTTTATTATTCTTATTAATCTAGAGTTTATGATATACTTTGGTTTATTGTATAGTTTTTTAACAAAAAATGAATACAGGTGTTCATGGTTAAGAATCACCTACTTGGAAGTTTAAACTACATTACCTAGTATTTTTCACCAAAAATATAGTTAGATGAGCTTTGAAACTTAGAAAACTTTGGAAATTAATTTTTAGTCACTCTTTCCAATAAAGGGAAGCAGATTTGAAATCATTCTGGTAGAAAATGTTAATATTCTGCAGGAACCGTGGAGCCTCACTAAAAATATGTATCTATGTTTCAGGAGATAGTATGTCACAAATTGACAATGTCTATTGCTACTAATAGAAAAGGGTTGCTGGCTGGCACTGCCTTTGGGTAAAACATTATAGATGTGTAGGAGACAAAAGGAATGCAGAGTAAAAAAGGAGAAAGCACGTTCAATTCTGTTGAAAAGATAAAACAAGATAAAATTAAAGACACATATTATCCTCTGCTGACCTAGCCTTCAGATATTCAATAATCAGGGAAACACTATAATAATCTCTCCTTCCTTTCTCAAGACTGTAAGTCACTTTTAAAGGACTCCTAGATTTCATGCATTTTGCTCATTTCTTCTTGGGAGTTGCAATCCACCACAGACGCTGAGTGCCCCTGCGCTTTCTGCCTGGGTAAGCCAAGAATACAAGGCTTGACCACTCTTTACCCACGCGACTTCTCAGGACTATATTTTCAGGAAGAAACACTGAGGGATGAGAAACCATCTCCCCCAGAAAAAGAGTAGGTTTGCTTCTGCTTACTTTAAGATTTCCTAAACTCACTCTCCCTTTCTTGAAATGCGACCCAATGAGTGTATGAAGCTCTGGCTATTGCTTTGCTATAAGTAATGAAGCCCCTTGTTTCTGACCCAGGAGTCTCGTGTTTTCTGCCGGCATCGTGAAAGAGTAACAGGCTAGCTTGTTAACTTATAAATAGATTAAAATCTCAGACCCTGCAGAGTTCTTGACATTTAAAGGTAGAACATGGCTTTTAAAAAAATATTTAAAAAATTATTAACCCAAAATGTTTTAAAATTATTTCTCCCATACATGTTTTAACGGCTAAAACTTCAAACTGTGTTTTCATTGTTATGAAAAACTTACATACTCAAAATGATTTTAAAATAGTCATGAGACATATTTTACTATTAATGATATTAGGCCTTTAGTAAAACAACTAAAGATTAAGCATTAGACAGTGTCAGAGATTGGATTTGAATTCTAGCTGGACCACTTGCTAATGGGCTATGAACTCATAAAATTATTTCTGTTTCCTAACCTGTAAAGTGGGTGTAAAGATATAAAACACACCTTATAGAATTGATTTAGGTTTTTAAGGAAATACTTCACATACTGGCACGTAGTGGTCTCCGAGCACATGCTTTTTGTGTATGAATCCGAATGTTGTTCACTTGAATGAAATATTATTAATTTCATCTTTAAATATACATAACCTCCAGGTGTATCTGCTCAGGTTTGTTATTTGATTTTGCTGAGTTGATTTAAAAGTTAGAGTTAGCCTCCCCAGAGATTACTTTTGTAGTATGGAATATGCATATGCATGGCTGTCAGAGATGGTCTTGTAGTTTTTGGGGAGCTTTTAATTTCAAAGAAGTTAGATGTCAGAAATATGTTATTTCCAACCTTCATGTTGAGTGTACCTATATCTATGGGAAAATTGTTTGATGACTCCAACCTATAGAGAAGATGAAGATATAATAGAGTGCCATGGGCTGATTGGGGACTTATTCACTGATTTCCATAGAAAACTTTCAGAAAATTCAAGTATTACTTGATTGCAGAGCTAGATTGTTAGGTATAGTGACTCCTCATGGACTGTGTGGACCATTATGCTGTAGGATGGTTTTGAACAGATAATGACTTCACACAGTGAGTGAGTGAGCTGACCTACTGCATCAGTAACAAAAGCTACACATTGAGGGGTAGCCATCACCATGCTATTCTAAACCAGTCAGTAATCTGTAATAGGCACATTCTTTCCCTGGGAAAAAAGAGATAGACGATACTATTCAAATCCTTTCTATTTTATAAGAAACTCATCTATACAACATCAAGCAGAGAATGTATGATAAAAATTTAGGGAGATATTCACATAAAAATAAAACTTTTAAGAAAAGAAACATGAGAAAGTATAAAGAAACCATGGTCATAAGCATTGATCATTTACATCCTAAGGGAATATTGACTATTAAAACATTAGCATTCCATGTTGTTTTTGTTTTAATATTTCATGATATGTTTTTTAATTTGAATTAGCATGAAGTGCTTTTGCAGTAACAAGAGATCATATACAGAGTGGACATGCTGTGCATTTTACAGTTTAGCTCATTAAGTTAAGAAAGGACCATATGTTTGTAAGAAATAACCACACTTCATAAAGAAAGTTAAATGTCAAGTTCCTATCTGACCTGTTAATTATATTCAATAACATTAAAGGGCAGCATTTACAAATTGCTTCTGTGCCTAGTATTTTAGTGTTTGGTGACAGATTTATGATCTTGACCCTCATAATTAAATTACCTCATTCTAGAATATTTTATGGTTCTTGATTGCATATTTGACTTTATTTTCTTTTTCTCTCGATTGTATTAGAAAATTTCACATTATTTCCTTTTATTTTCTTTTAATACCCGCTGACCTTTAACAGAAATTAAAACCCAAAATGAGAATAATGACGAAATGCTAAATCTGTCACCAAGACTGTTAAATTTAAAAGTCTTTGAAGAAAGTGTAGGTATATAACAGAGCCAGAATGATATTTCATATCATTTAAATTTCCAAATGATTTTTTCTGGAAGCCACAATAACTTACCGGGATCATATGACATTTTTGCTTTTCTTTAGTTGATAAAAACATTCCAGTTTTATAGTTTTGTATATTAGCATTAGGTTGAACTATATTTCACATATATATATTACATATATATATAAATATATATTTTGACTTATAAAAAAGCAACTTCATAGGGTCCAACTTAACTTTTTAAATAGGTAAAACTAAATACAATAACCACTAGCCAAACTGTCAGTAACATGATATGATATTTTGGAAACATATGTGTTTTCCAAAATATGTGGTGAGAGATGTTCTAAAAAATTTATGTGATGATTCCCTTTTCTGACTTACAAGAAATCTTTAAAACCTCCAGAAATTCGTGCTGATTAGAAAAACTCTATATTTAGAGGAAATTTAATATATTCTATTTATGTTTCCATTTTTGTCAGAATTTTTGATTTGGTGTCTGTAGGGTAATGTAATATACACATGGGCACACACCAGAGATTGTCACATTCAATGTTTTGTTTTGTTTTGTTTTTTTAAAGATTGGCACCTGGGCTAACAACTGATGCCAATCTTTTCTTTTTTTCTTTTCCTGCTTTATCTCCCCAAACCCGCCCCGTACATAGTTGTATATCTTAGTTGCAGGTCCTTCTAGTTGTCAGATCAATGTTAAGAACATGTATTGGTATGGGGATTTTACAGCAAGGCCTTTCAAAAACTAACATCTTTTTATAAATTCAAGACTGATACTCTTTATAGAATGGGGTCTGCTTGTAGAAAACCTGATTATTTTTATTACAGCTGATGCTTGTACCTTCGTTTCCTAGTGAGATCAGGACGAATTCAAGGGAGGAAGTGGGGCTTATAACATTGTGTTCATGTAAAGCATGGTGGCCTGACCTGTGCGAACCTAACCACTACACCACCAGGCTGGCCGCATGGTATTTCAATTTTTTATACATCTGTTGGCCTCCCCTAGTAGGCCAAGAGCAATGATATGCGAGAGCTGATTTGTGCTGGCTAATGAAATTCCTTGTCAAATTTTTAGGAATTTTGCAAATTGGTTGTTAAACACAGTCATTATTAAAAATTAAATTGTATAAACTTAAAATTAAATAAATTGCATTAAAGACAAAGATAGTTAATATTTAAAACTCATCAATATCTAATTCTTTTGTTACAACCTATAATAACCCTAGGCTATTTATGTCTACTGTATCTGTATGGTGGGAAATACATAATGGTGTGCTACTGTTTATCTCTTCCCAAATCTGTTTTTAAAGACATCACGTTGATAGCTTGGAATCAGCCACGGTGAGAGAATATTTACCACAGATATTGACAAATGCTAAACGCCAGGACTTGATGTTTTGTTATGTTAATCACGTAGATTTAAGAAAACTAAGGAGAAAATCTTAATAATACAGATTTAACTTTATATTATCTCTATAGCCTTTACATTGTGAATAAAACATAAAACTGAGGAAACATTCTTCTATTTTGTGAAAACCATTATCCAATGCAGACCAAATTTGCTCACAACACTGACAAATGAGTTAAGTTCCAACATGCAGATGTGAGTTGTACCTTTCATTTTATTTGCCAAAATACATGAAAATTTCGAATGACTTTCATAGTTCAGAATTATACATGTTCATCAATTCAGGGATTTCTTCTTTGCTGAATTGGATAGTAATGAGTAGTTATCTGTCTTGTGATTTATGGTTGTATCATTGTAACAACAGAATTATAAAAATTGATAGTAGATTTGGCAAAAGATAGCAAGTCACTGAAGTCTATGTATAAAACTTACAATAAATTCTATATTTTATCTGTAAATTGCATGCTATAAATTTTATTTTTAATATAAATTAAATATAAAGTTTAATTTTAAGTATAAAGTAAATAGAACATTTGATTTTTATTTGTAAATTGTATGCTTTATGTCAGTAAAATTTATAATGAAATTATGTGTACAAACACACATACATGCATGTGCATATAATATTTTTGGAGAAGCATTTGTTGAACATTTACCAGAACACCACTGTCTGAGAACCTCTCAAAGACAGGAATTCTATCTTATTCTTCTTTTATGTCTAATGCCTGGATAATAGGTAATTCAGTGGTTAATATAACGTCTGATAAATTACTATTATTATAAGCTTATGTGTAGGGCCAACATTATTTAGATTTAAAAACCCAAAATTGGTGCAGAAATCATAGTTCAAGAAGGGTTTTTAAATCAAAATGACCTCCTTAAATTGAAAAATTAGTAGGCTTATTAGGGCAGAAAAATACATTCTGCAAAGGAGATTTAAAAAGGACTGGCTTTTTGTAACTATGTGTTTATAGTTATATGCGTCTATCTTGTATGCTGCTTTGCCCAATACTCAGGTGTATAAGGTGATCTGTAATTCATACGAAACTACCAAAAAAAAAAAGTCCTCTTGTTTCTTTATTGCTCAGGTCTTCGTGTCAGCCCTACACTTCAGATTGTACCTTCAGTAAATTGTAGAGGCCTTGTGAAGACCTGGAAAGTAGCCAAGATTGTGTTTCCTAAGGATCTGCTTTTATGTGGCTCAAAGAATAGAAAGCTAAAGAATTTATAACTTCACAAATATGAAGAAATTCAAGATAGAAGAGAGATTCTTCGTGACCATATTCCAGAAAAAAATGAATCTTATCTCCCTTGTTGTGAGAGATGTCAAATCGTCTCTCTCTGGCTAGAAGGAAACAAACTTAAAATGTTTGATTGTAAAAGGTTTTCCTTTTACTGACACATCAGATATACCCTTTATATTTTAAGAAATTCTACTTTGAGATCATGATAACTTAAGTAGCATTGGAAACAGTCTTAATCTTGTAGTAGAAATGTGCTAATAGGCCGGGACATAAGATGGCAATTTTTTTCAAAGTAAACAGCAGAAACAATGGAGCAAAAATGGGAAAAAAAATATTTTTAGAATTTTTGATCTTTTATGTTTTGATTTCTTAGTTGAATATTCATATTTAATTTAAATCTCTTGCAGATACTGACTGGCTTTTTAGGGAGCATGTCTATTTTAGTGACTTATCTTAGAACACCACTAGCATGATCCATATTTTTATTTGTCTTAAGAAAACTAGATAAATATTTACATCATATTAGAAAATAAAAATAGATTATGTACAAGTATCCACAGGTACTTTCTTTTTTATAGTAAGTATACAATTGTTTGGGGACCACTGCACTATTGCTTTATGAAATTGCAGGTTGCCAGGAAGGATTTCTATCTATTCTGTGGATTTTCTATGTAAGACTTTAAAAAACATAGAAGTTTAAGTGAAGAAGGAAAATGTAATTGTCTTCTGCAGACCAACTGGTGAAGCTATTCTTCATAAATAGAGGCGACACTGCTCTCTATTCATCATTTGAAAGATTCCTGTTCTAGTGATTGATAAGTCCATCCTTATCCACACTGGTTGAGCACAGTCTTCGTGCTAATTTAACAATTCAGTACATATTTATTGAGTGAATACTCTATGGAATACATTATGTTAAGCACCACAAGGCATCCAAAAAAAGGGATTAACTGTGATATAGTCCTTGCTTTTCAGGAGCTTATATTCTAAAGAAGAGAGAAAAATGTGGAAAAATAAAATACAGTACATGTTTAGACATTCTAAGTACCAGGGAGAAAAACGCAACAAGCTATTAGAATTCAGAGCATAGAGGGTCCCCATATGCTTGGTAGGAGTGGGAAAAACTTCCTGAAGAACATGTAAGAGAAAAAGGCCTTTAGAAATCAGTAGCATTTCAACTGTTGGAAATAGGGGAAAGGAAGGGAATTCAGGGGTGTTGTGGCCTGGAAGACATCTGCCTGCCCCCCTCCTTGGCTCTTCTAGCTCCTTGCTATGGGAAACAAACACACACACACAAGTGGAACAAGACAAAACAAAACTGGCTTGCCTTTTATTGGAAGCAACAACTCAACTCTTGAGATCGGAGTGAAGATGAATGAAGCTGTACTTTTATAACCTTGGTGCAGGAACAATAGCCTGGATGCTTGAAAAGAGGCTTCATCCTCTGAGGCACCTGTGGCAAATATCATTAATGCCCCAGTTACTGACCCAGGTGGATCTCCAGGACCGAGAGCTGGGAGCAGGCCCTGCTTGTTGCGGCACTGAAAATTCCAACAGGGATGTTAACTCTTGTTCCCTCAGAGGGGAGATGAGGCCTCGGGATGAGAAGGGGATGCTTAAATTTCACTGAGAACATGGAAACCTCCTCTTCACCTCCTAATAGTTATTAATGTATGTGTGTGTGTGTGTGTGTGTGTGTGGAACTTAAGTTAAATATTTCACAGAATGGCTGGAAGATGAATTTATAGAGTTCTCCCATTAAGTGAAATAAAAAGATTAAGGGCCGTCACATAGGACAAAAAGATAAAATTAATGTACCAATACAGAAGATCTAGTATCTCACTGGTAAGAGTTCTAGAAAGAGAGAGGAAAAGTGGAGCAACATCTCCCAGAGCTGGAGAATATAAGCTTCCACACTGAGAGAGCTCATTGAGTGCCCAGCACAAAGAATGAAAGGAAACACACACGTAAGCACAGCCTTGTGAAATTTCAGAACATCAGAGATAAAAATTGTAAAAGCATCCAGAGAGGGAAAAGAACGAAATGAAACAAAGCAAAACTAGGTCACGTATAAGTTGTAGGAATTCTCAACATCAACGTAGAAGACATTGTACAATAGGAAACATTGAATCAAAGCACTCAAATTTCTGATTGAAAATCATTTTTCAGCCTAAACTTCTATATGCAGCCTATCAATCAAGCATGGGGCCAGAATTCAAAACTTTGCAGTCAGGTAAATGTTCAACACAATATCATACGTAGCATTCTTCAAAAAATATTGAATCAGAATATAACTATGCGAATCAGACAAATTCAGAATGTGCGGCAGCCTACAAAGCAACGAGTGTAGACGACTCAAGAAGTCAGTGTTATGGAAAGCAGAAAAGGCTGGAGGAATGTCCTGGTTCTAAAAATACTAAACAGTTATAAACAGATACAGTGACTAAATGCAATTCATGGATCTTGATTGGATTCTGATGTTTTTAAATAGCTATAAAAGATACGATTTTGACAATTGCAGAATTTTGACTATGGACTTCACAGTAAATCATATTAAAGAATTATTGTGAGCTTTTGGGAGGGAGTAATAATATTGTATTTATGTAGGAGAATATCCTTATACTCAGGAGTATTTAGGATAAAATATATTTCTGGAACAGACTTGCAAATTGTTTAGGAAAAAATGTGTATATAAAGTGAGATAATGCAAATGGGAGAAAATATCAACAATTGACATATCTAGATAAAGAGTAGATAAGTGCTCATTGAACTAGTATTTTAATTTTTCTCTTTAATTAAAATTCTTCACTTGGGGCCGGCCCTGTGGCACAGTGGTTAAGTGCTCACGTTCCGCTTCGGCAGCCGGGGTTCACTGGTTCGGATCCCGGGTGCGGACATGGCACCGCTTGGCAAGCCATGCTGTGGTAGGCATCCCACATATAAAGTAGAGGAAGACGGGCACGATGTTACCTCAGGGCCAGTCTTCCTCAGCAAAAAGAGGAAAATAAAAACTAGAATTATATTAATCTGTTTGGCTCAATAATGCATAATAATTATTTATAATTACTCAATAAAAACGTAGACATTTACTATTTAGAAAAAATTATGATGAAACTATATTAGGAAGACAGTTATAGGGAGGAATATGGGGAAGAGTCTATGATAGAAATAAATCCTTAACAATCTGAATGCGTAGTCAGTAAAAAACCACTAAGATTTATAAATCAAGCAACATTAATTTAACCTTATTACTTAGCAATGAAAAATAAATGCTAAAATAATAGATGAAAAAGCTAAATGAGAACTGGAGGTTGAAGACAAGATAAGGAGGTGCTGCATTTTGGACATAAACTCTTGAATACTATTTTTAAGTAATCGGGATGTAATATTTTTATATACTAAAGTTAACTTTTGAATATTTAATTTAAAAGAAATTTATAAGAACCTATTTAGAATATTGAAAAATCAAATGGAGAAACTGTCCCATACTGAAGGGCAAAGATATGATAAAATAGAAATCATGAATGGGAAAACAGAAGAAATTGAGGTCAGACTCAGAAACCTCACGTATAAATACCATTATACAAAGGGTACACCAGATAAAAAAGTAATAAATAATATTTTTAAAATTTTCTTAAGGTGATGAAAAATATTAGTCTTCAGATTAAATGGACTCAAAAGTCTTAGTCAAAATTAATGTGGAAACTTTCACATCTGCACATTTTTTGTTTAAATTTCTGAGCATGATAAAGAGAGAGATTTATAAGCCTCCAGATGGAAATGAAATTATGAACTGGTGGAGTGGGACGGACGTACATTCCAGGGAAAGAGATGTACCAGCGGAGGCAGAAAAGCTATAGGTTTTTCAGAAGTAGTCGAGATGGCTGACTGGGGTTTGGAATAAAGTCAGTGACCACAAAGGGAAACAAACTAAATCACTTGCAGAATGATTGGTGACTGGAGTGCATAATTGCTAGCTTGCTTGCACATTTTGCAGTGACAAATCTTCATTAGCTTTGTTAGCGTTAATTTAGTCAGATAACTAAACTCACCACACAGCATTGTTTATGAGACTCGAAAACCTTAGAATGCACAAAAAATGAAAGATCTCTATTTTACCTTTTTTCTTTTTCTCTTCCTTCCTTCCTCCCTCCTTTTCTTCCTTCCTTTCTTTCGTTCTTTCCTTTTTTCCTTGCTCTTTTTTTGTTGCAATGATACCTACATCTTTTTAACTGAAAGTTGACTACAGGTTAGGGATCGTGAATTTTATAGTTTTAATCTTAATTATGATTATTATTAGGGGAAGAAAAACTCTCAGTGGGGTGGGAACAGATATATTGGCACCACCATTAGTTTATCATAACTGTCCTTATCTACTTATAATATTTTCAAAAGAAAAATTTATTCTGAATTTCTTTAATTGTCTTGATTAGTATTGATCGAAATTTTAAGTAAATCCTAGGGTAGGTATTGCCACATCAATGATATGCCGAGTTTAATTACTGAACATTAATATCTGATCCATGAAATATATTGCTTGAGGTTGTGTGGAAGTTGTTAATCCAGTAAAATGTGATGCAGAGTAACTACCCAAACATAAATCAAGGTCGCATTATATAATATCTCTTTAAGCAAAAACAGATCATAGTTAATAAAACTGATTGCTAATAGGTCTTTCTGCCATTTTCTGCCTCAGGGGTATGACGATGGCTACGGGGGTGAATATGATGACCAGACATATGAGACTTATGATAACAGCTATGCCACCCAAACGCAAAGGTAAGGCATTTTTTTATCTAAAGCGTCCTTCTCAGGCTCATTTCTAAGCCTGCTATTTTGTTTCTTGTATCTAAATATCAGATATATTATGTGAGAGTTTCTAGCAGTCGTTTTCCTCCATTGTCTTTCTGAATTATGAAGTTGTTTACTAGACTGTGAGAGGTAAGAGATAATAATCTTGAAACTGCTAATCATGAAATAGTACTGCATTAAGACTAGACGATTATCATAACCAATCAACTCATTAAACAAGCTTGTATTTAACGAAATGCTATTATTTTTAGAAATTATTTTAGTGAATTTGTAATTATGACAACAATGAAAACAAGGCACGTTCTCAATGTGGCTTTTTTTCCCCCTCTAAAATGTAATTTTCATTTGTAAAACAAAACATAAGGAAATATTATTGGTATTCTGAAAAGAGGGGAATGTTTAAAATGTCTCCTGGAATCAAGAATTCCTTTCCTTTCTTGATGAATCTCTTAATGATTGTTGCATATATGTCTTTAGATTGACTCAGAATTTGTGATATCAATGAATTTTGACTTTTTAAAATCAGATTTATTGAAGTACTGTGTTATTTACGTACGGTAAATTTTGCCCATTTAGGGTACAATTGTATGAGTTTGGCCCATCCAAACTATCATGTAACCACCACAAAAATTAAGATATAGGGCAATTTCATCAGCCCAAAATATTTCCATATAGCTCACTAGTCAACTTTCCCCTCACCCTCGGCCCTGGAAACCATGATCTGTTTTCATCACTACAGTTTTGCCTTTTCTAGAATGTCATATAAGTAGAAGCAATACAATGTGTGGCCGTTAGAATTTGGCTTCTTTGCTTAGCATAATGCATTTGATATTAATTCATGCTGTTGTCTGAATCAGTATTTTGTTCCTTTTTATTACTGTGTAGTGTTTCATTGTGTAGATGCACCACAGTTTCTTCATTCACCAGTTGAAGGATATTTGGGTTGTTTCTATTTTCCTGCAGTTTTGAATAAAATTGACATAAACGCATTTTTAGAAAAATTTATCACCTAAGTTTTTTTTCCTGAAAAAAAAGTTACAAATTTCATGGGAAAGAAGGAGTCTATGTGAGTTAGTTAAGTGATTCTCCCTTCTATGTGATTGACAGAAATCAATAGGACAAATTGTCACAAAATCATTATAGCATTGACCATTTATTCATCAACTTTATTGGCACCCAAAGAGATTTGGATGCATCATGAAGTAATATTTGGAGGAGAGGACGTGGCAAGGAAAGAAACAACTTTTAGGTCATTATGGAATGGAGGAAAGCTACATGTACTGTATGAGTCTGGGTTTTTCATGGCCTGAGGGACAGCATAGAGAAAGGGGTGAAGGGAGATTCTATTTAGAGAGAATACTGTAGGAAATAATATAGGAAAAAAATTAGTATGAACTGATACCTTTAAAGCTAAGCATAACAAGATATAATTATGGAAATGGCCATCTTCAATTTTGAGGAATCGGTTAATTTATAGTAGGTTGAATAAAAAAGCCATTGGGAGCCAAGAGCTTCTACTGCGGGAAATAGCCTAATTGTCTGAATTACATATTGGAACACAGCACAGTTGTTTAGGTTGGGGCCAAGTTTCGCATCACATGAGAGACTCTGAATAGAGTATTATATACAAATTGGCTACATATTTAAAATATCTGCTAATATTTTCAATCAATTGCTTGTTCATCATTGTATATTAGTGCATAGAAAATAGTGATAATAAAGTTCTATAACTTGTTTCAGAAACTATTTGGTAGAAAACACAATTACCACACACTACAAACACACCTAGAATAGGGTAAAATAATTTCTTGTAGCTCTAAAGAGCTACTCCATTCAGCTGGTAGAGATTTGGGAATAATTTTCTGAAAGAGAGAAACTTTCTGCATCTTTATTCTCTTGAGATTTAAATTGGCTTAACTCATTTAAGAGACAAGGAAGAAGAAAAAAATTAAGGATTAGGATAATTTATCTTTGAATATTTGAAAAGCGAATACTAAGTTAATTGAACATAATTATGTATAAAAAGTAATGGCAACATAGAATAATTTTGGAAAAAACATTTTATCTTGTTTCATTGAAGTATAATTTATATGTAAAAAGCCATTTTCCATGCACTTCTGATAACTTCTCTTTTCCCTTTCCTATCCATTCACTTTTCTATGGTTAAATTCTTCTGGTCCTCTTCCGCCTGGCTCAAAAGCCAAAGCTTCCAAAGTCCTTTCTTACCCTTTATTTGTGAATAATCTGTTTCTACCCTGAATTCCAATAGCACCATATCTTTATTTCTCTATGGCACTTTCTCTCTCTGCCTCACATTGGGACCATTTGTGTACATCCCTTATCACTCTTACTACTTGCCCAGAGCCCTTGTCTGATACACGCTCTGGTCCTTCACAGCAGCTGGCATTGAGTCTTTCATAGGGTATAAGCTGAACAGATGATTGTTGAACACATGAATGTCAGGTCTAGAATGTAGCTACGCTATGGGGATAAAAACAAGACCCTCATCCCTCAAAGAGAGTACAATATTCATAATCATATGCATCACATTTACAGACAAGATATTTACGTGTTTCTGAGCCATCTTAGTACTAAACCAGAGGGATAAAGAAAGCAGGTCATGAAATTAGGTACAATGATTCTAATATTCTATATTGCAATAATTATAAAATATCTACTTATGCAAAGTGTATCCTCAATATTAGTATACTGTCTGGCACACTAGAGGTTGTCAATAAAGATTTGCTGAGTAAATGAATGAAAAATAAATGGATGCATTAATGAATGAGTGAAATCAACACTATTATTTCAGAAAACTGTGAGGAAGAATTTTTAAATACCAATTTGTAATAGAAATGGATCAGCACTGAGAAAATTTATTACATAATGTATTAAATCCCTACCTTTAGATTATTTCTATTGATCCAACTATGCCAGCAGAAGGTAAAATTAACAATTTGGTTAAATAAGCACTTATTAAATGATTATGTGTGCCAGAGTATACTCATCATACAGTGACAATACTTTTCAATTTTTAAATATATTTTAATATTTTCTCATAATAATTTGAGGAGTTATTTGCAAGCTGTGTATATATTTAAATAAGTATAAGTGAAACAACTATAAGGTAATCAAGTATCAGAAATTAGAAGTGAAAGAAAGTTCATTTTCTACAAGAATCAGACTAGATTTGTTCTTTTTCAAGTGGTGGCTCCTTAATTGGGCTTTTGAAAGTATGATTTGGATTTATGGAGGGAAATGGAGAAAGTTTGTAAAGAAGGGGAATAAAGAGAAATACATGAGCATAACACTTCTCCATCATTTTACAAACAATATAAATATTATTTGGCATTGTCCTGGTCGAAATCAGGAGACTTGCTGATTTAGAATACTGCAGGTAAAACAATAGATTATGTGTGCCTTAGTAGAACTGAGATAAAAAAGTCTTCGGAGACAATGGTCTTTAATTGACTAGTTAGTCAGCACAGGTGATTATGGAATTTGAGGAGATTATAAAGTAGAATCTGGCAGGTGTCTAAATGGAATAATTATATCATCTTCAATAGAGAGTCTAAGGGAAGTTAACAAGGTAACAACCCTACAAAGGTTCACCCAGAGTTCAGAAGCTATAACAGCTTTAATTAATCCCCAGTCGTCTTGTAAGGTGTCGTTAGTTGTGGAAAATTTCAAATGGATCATAAAAGGGACTTCACTAAAGATTCCTTAGGAGGCAGCTCAATAAAATGACATATTAAGGACTGATAAAGACAATGATATGGAGGGTCTCTGACCATCTTTTCCTCTTGACCTGTGTCTATGAGGAAAAAAAGTAAAAAAACAGACTGATGAGTTTATTATGCAAGCTTCAAATTTCAGGATTAGTATTGCAGTTTCCAGGGGAACTCAATTATTTGAAGTCTTTGGCTTAAGACAAGTTACATCCTGTGATTAACACCTTTAATTGGACCAAATATTAAATTCTGTTCATGTTCTGATACCTTAAATTTTATATCCTCCTTAAAGTCATTAACATTTTTGGAGATCAATCTTCTGACATCGGTAAATTCGCAAGGTTTTACCAACCAATTGGTGTTTTTCAGTGCCCAGATTTTAATCAAGAATCTATACCAAGCCACATCATAGATGTAGGGAAACTTTCATGCACTTAGATACAAACAGTAATATTGCAAATGAAAGTCAAAAGACCAATGCTGATATTTGACTCTAACAATAATTTAATTTGGATGTGAAATGTTAAGAACTTACAATTTTCCGGTGTAAATTTGTAACTGCAGATTTGTGTAACAGGTGAAACATCAAAATGAAAGCCTTTGCTTTCCTTGAAGCTTGAATCAGGTGAGGAACTCATACGCCCTAGGAAAAGAATCCTCTTTTCTCTGGATTAATGAAGGAATGTGCTGGGAGAGCAAAGATACATCTCACTCTGCTATATAAGGCAGTAGTTCCCAAAGTTTTCTAGAATGAAGACCCTCTTTGAATACCTGTAACTGTCAGAGCCTACGCAGTAGGGTAAAAGATGAAATTCCTAGATTAGGATAATATGAGGAGAGTTTAATAAGGGAATTATTTTCAGTGGCGGAGTATAGGAAACCGCAAGGGGCGATGCAGTTCTTAGGGCTGGTATCCTTGGGGCAAGCTGTCTGCCATGAAACCTAGGAATGAAAGAGATGTGGAAAAAGCTGTCAGAGAGGCCTCCTGACTGGAGCTGAGACCTTCGATTCAGAATGGCAGCCATGGCCAACCCACAAGGAGAAGCTCAGGGTGTTAATACCCGACCTCACTCTCCTCCCTCCTTCCAGTTTCCTACCTTTGCTCCCATTGTCTGAACCCATTAGGAGGCGAAGGAAAAGAAAGGGAGTAGATGGATTTCGATTCATCATCCCCAGGGTATAGAGCAGGCTGGGGAAATGATGGAAGTGGGATGGCAAATGGAAAAGACCCAGCACAACATCCAAAATTTTTATCACACCTCCAACAACTAGTTGTACTTATTAATGTCAGTTGCTTGAAGATATAAATAATGACATGAAATTACTAGGGGAACAGTAATGCTTTTAAATGAATTTGTACTTTATTAATGAGAAAGCATCTATATATTAAAACAACTGTCAGAATATACAGTAAACATACAAATATATACTTGGTGAATAAATGGGTTCTTGGAGCCCCTTGCACAACTTCTTAGCTCCTCAAGGCTCAGAGCCCACACCATGGGAACTACCACTCTTGTTCAGAGGCTACTTAGAACTAATGATTCATAACAACTAGCCTTGGCTTTGTGCTCTCTGCTATGCTAATTGTTGAGGACCTTTATCTCATTTAATCTTTGCAACAACGACTTCTGAGGCAGAGAAATATTGAAGCTTAAAAATGTTAAATGACTTTCCCAAGTTCATTCAGGTAGTAAATGTTGAATTCAAAATCACATCTGCTAACTCCAGAGGCTTTAGACATAAAGACTAATAAATACTGTCTGAAAATCTAAATTGATTCATTGATTCAACAGCCTTCCGTTATGTACCTGAAGAGGCCAGAGAGAATATAAATCTAATATAATAAAAATGTAGCAAGTTATTTGCATGCTTTTCAAAAGGCTCTGACAAAGGTTACATCTCCACAAGAAAAAAACTGAAATTATTTAACTATTAACTTTGTTTTTACTGAGGTTTAATGTGGGCCCTTGTATTTGATATGAAGTCTACAGAAACCCTTCTAATGAAAATTTAAGTGTAAGACACTGAATTTACCCAGTAATTTAATAAAAGTTATAGTATTAACTGTATAACAGCTTGCCTTATTTATTTAAGTGGCGTTATTCCCTATAAAGTGTCTCACCCTCATTTTGTAATTTAGTTCTCTTATGGCTCCAACTATAGTCAATGATGAGATTGAATTAACAGACGGTTATTGGATTTGAGATCTTTTCCCAGATTAGTCTGCAAGTTAGTTGTATTTTCATGCCATCTAGAGACCTCTGAATGCATAACCAGTAGATTCGGGATTGTTTGAATTTATCTCAACAGAGCGAGAATCAGCTCTCGATACACACTGTTTTGTTGTTGTTCTCATCTGACATCTTTAAGTGTCCAGAACAACAAGTTTTAGGAAAGAAATGATGTGCTTTCTCAAATTATTCTTTATTAGTTGTATTAATTGGCTTTTTAAATTATGATTAATTTCAGTGATAACTAAACTGCCTGCCTAAATAGTCGATTTTTACTTGAAAATATACCATTAAAGTGGTATAGATAGATAGATAGATAGATATAGATATCTATATCTATATCCCGGGATTCGCCAGTTCACATCCTGGGTGCAGACATGGCACTACTTGGCACACCATGCTGCAGTAGACGTCCCACATATAAAAAAGTAGAGGAAGATGGGCATGGATGTTAGCTCAGGGCCAGTCTTCCTCAGCGAAAAGAGGAGGATTGGCAGCAGTTAGCTCAGGGCTAATCTTCCTCAAAAAAAAAATAAAAGAACCTAAGGTGAAATTCTGGCCTCCACAGTAGATAAAGAAGCTTAGCTCCTCCAAAAGAAAGAAAAATATTTAGCATTTAGTTAATCAGCATACTTAAGGGGTCACAAATGTTCATGAATGTTTGTAATTGTCAAGGTATGACAATAAGAAGTGGTAGAGACTATGGCAAACTGAAAAGTGTGTGCTCTGTCTAAAGCACTATCTTCTGTTCAACTTCAGCATATTGTGGCCATGGAGTCCACTTAGGGTGAGGGCCCAGTAGTGCTAGATCATTTTTTTTTTTAAGAAAATCTGGAAATCTAGCTCCTCCACTTACTATCCCTGTGTAAGAAAATACCCCCAAACAATGTGATATAAAATAACCAGGTTTGTTATGCTTGAGGATTTTGTGCATCAGGAATTTTAACAAGGGCCATGAGGGGTAGCTTGTTTCTGCATCCCTATTTCTGGAGCCTCAGCTGGGGAGGCCCAAAAGGTAAGGGTAACTGAATGACTGGAGCTGGAAGCATCTGGAGATTCTTCTCTCATATGTCTATCAGTTGATGCTTTTTGTTTTTTCAAAATTGGTACCTGGGCTAACATCTGTTGCTAATCTTCTTTTTTTCTTCTTCTTCTTCTCCCCAAAGTCCCCCAGTGCATGGTTGTATATTCTAGTTGTAGGTTCTTCTGATTGTGCTATGTGGGACACCACCTCAGCGTGGCTTGATGAGCTGTGCCACATCCATGCCCAGGATCCGAACCCGCAAAACCCTGGGTCACCAAAGCAGAGTGCACAAACTTAACCACTCGGCCATGTGGACAGCCCCACCTGATGCTTAATCTTAACCGAGGCTGCTGTTTGGATGCTCCTGTAGTACTCTCCATGTCACCGAGGCTTCCTCACAGCATGGCAGCTCAGAGCACCAGATATGAGTATCCCAAAGAACAAAGCAGAAGCTGCGTTGCCCTTTATGACCTAGCCTCATTCTGTTAGTTACAAGCGAGTCACAGCCCAGCCAGATTGAAGACAAGAGGTGTTAGACCTCACCACACAATGGGGAACTGGCATGGTTCAAAGGTGAAAAATTTTGTTGTGGCCATTTTTGGAAAATATACCTTGCCACATCAGTTTTTCAGTGAAATGCACTGATTTTTAGATGCTGGCAACTAATTTTTAAAATTTAAACACTTTAAAGGTTAAACCAAACATATCTGTAGGTAGCCACAGCTATTGTTTTCTGAATATGAAACGTGGTTAAATTCTGCTTTATGCAAAATAATCAAGATAGAAAAGAAGTCAGTATCCAGAGAGTGCTTCCAAAGGCTTGGTAACAGGAGCCCTTCAGAACGGCTATTCGAGGGCACTATGTGGTCTGTGAAGGATGTCCTAAAATCCAGGGGTGGACCATTTGGAGGCAATTAGGGAGGAAGACAGACATCCAAATAAACACCTGGCATGTGATGAGTACTGTGCTAAAGGGATATGCCAGAGGATATGAGAGATCATAGGTGGCCATCTGAGTAGAGGGTTAAGAGAAAGTACCAGAAGGCTTCTCAGAAGAACTGATGCCAAGCTGTGATTTGACTGGGTAAATAAAATTTAGCCAGGCAAAGATGTATTTGTGCACAAAGACAGAGAAATAAGCAAAGAAATTCTTTCCTAAAGAATTCGAGGTCCTTCAGGTGAATCAGATTATAAAATAGTTGGCAGGGAGCAGCCTGAGGCCGAGTGGTTAGAGTTCCGTGCACTCTGCTTCGTTGACCCAGGTTCGAGGGTTTGGATCCTGGATGTGGACCTACTCCACTCATCAGCCATGCTGTGGAGGCATACAAAATGGAGGAAGACTGGCACAGATGTTAGCTCAGGGCTAATCTTCCTCAAGCAGAAAAAAGAGGAAGATTGGCAACAGATGTTAGCTCAAGGCTAATCTTCCTCACCAAAAAATAAATAAATAAATAAAATATAAAAATAAAATAGTTGGGAGTGGCAGGACATTTAGCTGAAATGACAGGAAGGGAATAGCACCTTTTCTAGGTGTTGGAAGTGGTATAGTGAACAGTATGGTATGCTTTTGTACAGGTCCTGTACCGTGGACCAGATGTTTCATATTCGGAATTGTTTGTATTTTAGAAAGGCAATGCAATGCATATTCTATATATTACATATCACCCCCAAGTGGCAACTGGGCCAAAAATCTATGTTCATATTATTGTGTTGAAGTATATGAATACACTAAGCAGAATATAAATAGCTTCTTATCACTTTAGATGAGAATTTTGTGGCCTAATGATTTCAGACATCTCATTAAAGAAAAAAATTGGTTTCAGAGTTTTTGGATTTGGAATTCACGTATAAGTAAGATGGACTTGTCTTGCATAATATTCAGTCAGATGGAGTTACAGGAGATGTGTGAAAGAGGCCAGAGAGCAGTTGACAGGCCAGTCAGGGAGCACTTGACCCTTTGTAAAGGCAGTAAGATTCTAACAATAATAACCCAATACAGAGTAGTTGCTATGCACAGATGCCTGTGTTCATTATTTTATAAACATTATTGAATGAGGTGGATAGTTGTATCCTCATGTTACAAATAAAGAAACTGGGACTCAGAATATTTACCTTGCCCAGGACTTTGTAGCTTAATAAGTAAAAGGTCCAAGCTTTGCACTGACTTCTGTCCTATTTCAAAGACTGGGCCCTTTGTCCTAATGCCATATTGCTTCCCTTTATTCCATTTGGTAACACTTCAGCCTATTAGGAAGCTCTCAAACTGAAGTGACATGTCCTTTCCTATAATCTCCATCTACATACATTGGTCGCTAATCAGTTTTGTGAAGCTACATGTAATAAATCTAGCTTTCTTTATGAAGATGATGTCCCTCTATCAATGTTCACGGCTATAATTCTTCACTCTCCCTGTGTTCACACCCTTTGCTTTGTAATTTTTCAGTCCCTCTCAAAAAAGTGGGAGCATCTGTTTTCCTGACTCCTCACCGCACCATCACCTATCTTGCTTTGACTAATTAATAGAACAGTGCCACTTCTAAGCCTTGACTTGAAGAGGTCTGTTGTCTCCCATTTGTTTCCTGCCATTGCCATGAGAAGAGCTTCCCCAGGCAGCTACTGCGCCCTTGGTCAGGGCTCCTGAAGGAACACATGTGGAGCTCAGACCTCAGGGAGGCCCAGCTCAGCTCCATACACTGCTTGGAACAGAGTCCCCAGCAAACCTAGCCTAGATCAATGAACCTCCAGCCAAACCAAAACACACAAGCTAAATAATTGCTTATTGTTGTATGATGCTAATATTTTGTGATTGTTTGTTAAACAACGTTATTGTACTGTTAACAAGCCTGGATCCAGGGTAAACGCCCCCATGGACATGGTTTTCCTCTAGTCTTCTTGGTGTATCATGAGCCTCATTTCACCAGAGACCCTAGCTGTTGTCTTACAAAACATTCCAGTTGTCCAATGTCCATCTTCAAGTGTGGCACAGTGATCTTGTGGTACGTTATATCAACGAGAGTTGACTGGTGCAAAGAAATGGTGTTATTGCATCCTTTGCTTCTTGCTTTAAAGCCCTTCAATATGATCTGACCATGTGGTTTTCCTAAGTGGTTGTGTCACATTATGGGGTTTTATTGAATTTGTTTTCAACTGAAAACCTAGGTTCTTCCTAAATAAACTGCTGTCAAGCCACTTCTCACACCATCCTGCATTTTGCAATTGATTTTTTTCACCCAAACACAGAAATGTACATTTATCTCTGTGACATTTCACCTTGTTGTTTGGGCATTTTATTGTTGATTTTGAGCTCCTTTTTAATACTAATTCTTAAAACCAGCATATTAGTTATACTTCCTAGCAAATCTTATGTTTCTTTTTCAAGTAGCTTTCAAAAAATTTTTGGAAAAACAGAGAGTACCAAGGATAAAGTTCAGTAGCAACCTTTAAATTGATATTGCCCACTAATTAAAATTCCATGAGAACCTAGCCACGAATCTACATGTGCTGTCAGGCAGCTTACAAATTATTCACACCGGAATTATGTAGTGTTTTAGAACTACTCATTCATTTATTCAGCAAACATTCATTGACTGTCACTATTCTGAACCTATATATTCAAATAAGGCATAGCTAAGACTTTGATTTATTCACAATTAGTGTAGTTTTCTACAAAGTATGATCTTGGACTTCTGCATCATAAACACCTGCAAATGAAATTGCAGATTTCTGGGCCCCTGCTGAGGCCAGCTGATCCAGAATCTGCAAATAGGTCTCAGGAATCTACATTTTTAGGACAGTATCCCTGTGATGCTTATGCCCACTAGATATTTAGAACTATTGTGCTAGAAGAAGAGATAAAGTTTTGTTTTTTTTTTTTTTTAAAAAAAAAAAAAAAAAAGAGGTCAGGTACAATGAGAGCTGTTCTACATGAAGATTGAGCAAGGTCTTCCAGAAGGCAAGTGGAAGGGCTGACTTGTCTGGGAGGTTGGGTAGAGCTTTACTAAGAAGCTGACCATTGAGCTGGATCCCAGGAGGATGATGAATACTTTCCTCGGTGACGAAGTTAAGCAAGTTCCATCTAGATAGAAGGATAACCATGTTCGGGGGCATGGAGGTATGAAAGCATTTGTGACTTTTGGAAACACTGGTAATAGGGGATGATATGGAAGAGGATGAATAGCTCATTAGAATGAAGATAGAAAAGGGACTGATGTGCCGTGCTAAGGAATTATCACTCACAGTTTGAGGATTAGAGAAAAGGGTGACATGAAAATAACATAATTACAATTTACTTCCAAGCCTGCCACAATGGTGGTGCACAGACAGAGCCTCATCTGACTTATGTTGCATACTGAAAGTTTCTGGATGAATGAGGCCTTCTTTCTTTCAGATAACAAAAGCCTTGTCAAAATAGAATCATGGTTATCAATTCATATATTCTTTCCCCAGACTCTGTTTTATTTATTTAAATTTCCAAAGCCTGGTATGTGAAAATAACCCTTTAATAAGTAACAAGTAGTTCTGAAACATTCCACGACGCAGGTGAGATTTCTTTGTGATTTGAATGGGGAAGAATATAAATCATCATTAACACATAGCCCTGGTGCAGCTTGCACCAATGAATTCAGTCTCAAAGTCAACTAGATTAAAGTATTGAAATAATTAGAAATTATACTCATGTTTACCACACTGAAATCTTACTGATATTCATGAATTATGACTCAGCCAAGGAAATATGTGTACACAGTTAAAATTATGTCCATTTCAAACTAGGGTTCAATAGCTTCTGTATATTTTTACCAAAAGTGTATAACAGTTCATTTAACAATGTCATGTACCACTGAGCCTAATTAATCAGTCAGTTTAAGGTCTTATTTGTAGAAAATAATCACTATGTTCTAATGATAATTCTACACAATGAAACAGAAAAATTAATGTTTTTGTTATAAAATTGCTCACCTCTCATTTCCGTAATAAAGGGTCAAAGTAAGCAAAAAATACAAGCCGAACTGGAAAAAAATGATTAAATATTGTCTATAAAAGACACCATTTGCAGAAATGTAGGCACAGTGTTGAATCCCGAAAATAAAAACATATCTAAATGTATTTCTCTCTCATTTAGGGCATGAGGTTGCACTCTCAAAACATCCATTTTCTATAAAGGGGATCATTGCAAGGCTGATCATAATTCTACACGAGATGCCTCATATAGATCATCTGTCTTGATCCTTAATCTATGAGCAGAACAAATATGTCACTTCCCTCATGAATAATCAGCCTATATTTCATCCTGAGAACATTAAATACCATCAACTGAAACTTAAGAGGGCATGTATGGGTATTTCTTGTTTCAGAATAGTTCAAGAAGATGAAATCTCTATCAGCACTGCGACCTTTATGAATATGAAGAAGAAGAGCTTTATGTCTGTGCCTTCATTGATTGGACAATCCCCCATTATTAATATTTATTGAGTACCTGCTATGGACCAGGCACTTATCATAGGCTGTCACAGGTTATCTCATTAATACTTGAGGTAGATAGCATTATTGCCATGTTAAAGGTGAAGAAACTGGAGTTCAGAGAGATTAAATGATTTATCCAAAATGGCACACTCAGTAAAAACGGAACATAGCAGCTCCCATTTGTAAGTTCAGATACCTTTTTTCTGTATTCTTTGTATCATTTTTGGAAGAAATACTGATTTTTCTCCAAATGGATCAGAGAATGGAGACCTCACTGTTCCACACTCTTGAGACTGTGAACTTTTTCTGTCTCATGAAGAGTTACTTCTGAGAGGGAGATTTATATCTTTGACTTTCTCAAAGCAAACAGGCCAGAAAATAACTGCAAAGGGTTATTGTTATCCATCTACCCCTCCATCTATGTTTAATGTATTTAGTTTACTAGTTAATTTTGGAAGACGAAGATTTACTTTGTATTTATACACAAACATGTCTCCTTGATACCACAGTGCTTTCTGTGTAACGTTGTTGGTTGAATGCAATGAATAAATAAATAGTACAATACTAAAATGTTAAAGATATTTTAAAACTATTTATGTGATTCTGATGGAACTCCAAAGATACTTTAGAAATATGGTATCTAAAGGATTGATCTTTTCCCTTGTTAGAACTTGCTGAAAACTGCTGATTTGAGAGCATGGAAAATGGTATTTGCATTTTAGTTGAAACACATACACACAAAAAGGAACATATTTGATTTAATATTTTTGAGCACACGTACACAAAGTAATCAATGTATTTCAATTTTTGAATAAAACTATTTTAAGGGAGTTTCATTTCTTTAAAATCTATTTTGATTATTTCTGTGGTAGAAATGTATAAAATAAGTTACGCCTAAGAGTTTGAGTTTGACATGGTTTATTTTTATACTATATATATATATATTCTTATTTATTTATTTTATAGCATACCATAAACTTTATATAGGTTTTTATTTACTAACAATATGAATGCAATGATAGTGAATTCTCAACAAAGCAAATGATTATATATGTGGACACTAATTTCTAGTCAGAAAGGTGGACTTGTATGTTTTAATTCTGCAGTTGTCCTCAGAATAAAGGCCAATCTCTAAGTGGAAAAATTCTTGAACGGAGAGTGAAACATATAAAATATGTATACATAATGGTGGCTAAATAATTTAAGCTATATATTTTTCGTATTTAAATCTCTTAGGTATTGGTACCTGTGATTTTAATCTAATAATATAAGATTAATAATTTTAAATTATGTATATATGTGGATTCATTCATAATTAGCATTTATGTATAGTATATATTTTTCCCTTTTTCTTTCTCCTTATGACTGAATGTATCATAATTGTGTTTTATATCCATCTGTTTTAATAATTCAGAGCATTTCCTTAATAAACCCTTGAAATTAATTGGTGACAGCCTGTAAATATTATGAGTCTTCACTTCTCTCTACTTATGGAATTAATCATGGCAGTAAGTTCAGAGACCACCTCTCATCTGTACATTTAGTTAGCAAAATTCAAGCACATTTTTTTGCTTTCAAATAAATTGGTGCTTTCTCTAAATTGCTGTTACTTCACGTTTGACTAAAATAATTAGCTTTTAATATTTGGATGAAAAATGTACATTTCTCACCTTCACAATATTATAACGAATACTTGGAGACTGTTGTGCTCCTTGACGTTAACATGGAGATTCTAACAAGTGTTATTTTTATATTGGAAGTTTCTTGACAGAAGTTATATAGTTTGTGATCAGTGAAGTCTTGGGGATGGGTCTGATAGTAAAACTGAAGGATCTGAGGAAAGAAGGAATGAGCTCAAGATACAGACTTGAGAAAGACAGCACTTAGGGGAAGGTGTGGAAAAGAATCTGTGCCACCTGCCCCCTCCCCAGCTGCATCTCCTGCAGCGCACTCTGTACTACTCGCTGGCTGTCTGGCCATTCCTTGAATATGCTAAGCCAACTCCTACTTCAAGATCTGTATGTTTTCTCTTCTTTTGCCTGGAATGCTTGTCCTCCAATTTCCAAGGCTTGTTCCTTTATCTGCTTCAGTCTTTGTTCAACATCACCTTATCAGTAAAGCCGTTTTAACTACTTTAACTATAATTTTACCCATTATCACAACGCTTGATGTCTCCCTTCCCATTTTTAGTCTTTTCTCCTTGGCGCTTATAGCTATTTAACTTAGCTTACATATTGCTTGTTTATTTTACTTGTTATTTATTTTACTTCTGAACTCTATGAGAGAAGGCATCTTTGTCTATTCTCACTGCTGTATTCCCTAGCACTTAGAATAGTGTCTGGCACAAACCAGGTTCTCAATAAATTCTGTTGAATAAATATAAAGTAGGTTGAAGACATTCACAATATTAATCTATTCATTCTTCCTGTGAAGTAGGCAGCACGAATACTTATTGTTCCAACATATCTAAGTGATATGTTAAGGTATCTTTTATAGTACTGGTACTCGATAAATATTTATTGGGTGATTTCACATAGTTAGAATTTTCTAAGTATATAAGAAGCAAAGGTTTTGGTCCTTGATCCCATGAGAAGTTGAAAAGGAGAATAATAAACTCAATGTCCCCATACTCTAAAACCCAAGTCTTAGATTACCTGGCATAGCTTAAAAGCATCTTGTCGAATTCCCCTAGTCTACATCCTATTCCTTTGTAGGTGAGTAGCATCCTTTACTCTGTCACCTAGAAGCTTTCTAAGTAACCATCAAATCTACTCTTCCTGTTACAAACATCTCAAACCCTATAGGTCTCCCATATTCTTCTTATATGTAGTTAGAAGGTTGCCTCTTATCAAAGTTAAGTCAAGATGGATCAAGGAAATTGGTAAAGGAACTGGAGAGCTTGTTCCAGATAGAACTGAATGCTAAAGACTCAATGGCATAAGATCACACTGGGTTCCTCAAATAGGAAGGGGAGTCAAGGAGAGAGTACAGCGACAGTGATGGGTGGTCATTGACGCAATGGGTTGTTGGGTAATGCCTGCAGGTTAGAAGATTACTGTTGAGAATTGGAATGAATATAAAGCCCATCAGTTCCAAGACTCCAGTTCCTTCATTTCGCCAATATTTCTTGAGCATCTACCATGTGTCAGGCACTGGATTGCTCCCTGTGAATACAAGGGTGATCCAAATAGCCCTGACCTCGGGGAAATCATATTTTAATTGGGAAGGCAGACAAGTGAATACTAGCACATATAAAGGTGACATTGCAGCAATGATGGTTCTATATGTGGGAGTTACATAGCATTGTGGGAACACATTGTGGGGTTATTAGAGATCTGAGAAGTCTTCCTGGAGAAGGAAATAATTGAGGAGGGGATGAGAGGGTGTTGAGAACTCTGTATGCTTGGGTCAGGCCCCTGTTCTTGATGGGAGCTGAAATTTTACTCAGGAGGAGGAGGAGGACAGGCAAATATACAGGGCAGCTCACAGCTCATCTGATCTTCCTGATCACGATTAGCCCAAGATCACACCGACTTTAAGTAAATTGTTTCCCATCTTTTCTTCTGGTATTATGCAGATAAAATTGAGAATGAGTGTTTGAATACATCTAATGGACTAGATGAATTACAAGTTGCCCGTGTGAGTTCTATCGGATACACCAAGGTTCAAATCACAGATTCATCTCTGAAGGGCTGGGAGGTTTAGGACAAGTAATTCAATCAGCTGCTTCTGTACTTTGCCTAATACCGATTCAAAAGTTGTTGTGATGATGAAATAAGACAAGGTTTGTAAAGCTCTTAGTGATGTTCAGCATGTATTAGGTGTTGGAAAAGTATTAGTTGTGTGTTTTTATGGTTGTTACTACTATTATTGCTTCTGGGAAGAGAAGGGAAGGAGGAGAATTTCAGAGACAAATGACTTAATTTCTTGTTTAAGGCCCCTTCTCATTTTAGATTTCTCAGTTCCAAAAATCAGGTGGCACAAGCCGTGAGGGAGTAGGAAAGAAGGTTTAAGTCAATAAAGAAATAGCATTTAATAGATGTGGTTTCTCTTTCACTACAGATGTTATTAAAACATTAGCAAAAAGAATTAAGCAAATCATCCTTCTTTATAATTCACACATTTGAGTTTGGGCCTCCAAAACATCAGACTTAATTTATGTATTGCTCTCAATATCCACCAAATCTTCCAAAATAGTTTTTTGAACTATTGACTAAAGTTAACCCAGAATTATCCTCTTTTCTTCTTGCCTTTCAATCTCTGCAAAGTTGCGGAAAAAGAAGACATTGAGCAGTTTAAACTGCAGATACTGAACGTAGCATCTAATGAAATGAAATAATTATGAGTTATGCTCACAAATAATTTATCCTAATATGCAAATTTTCTCACAGTTTAATTTAACGAAAAAGCCCAAGCTCATGGATATAAAGGGAATAAAACTATAAAAAAAAAACAAGGAAAACAGCAATTGTGAGAGGAAATATTAATTCCACAGGCATTCACTTATCCATTTGTTTCTCTAATAAGTATTTGTTGAGTACCTACTGTGTGCTTGATAGTGTGCCAGATGCTGATGTTACAGCAACAAAAACAAAGCCCCACCAGCAGAAGAATTTGTTTAAGACAAAATATAATCATGTCTGTCCCCTTCTTGAATCATACATTGTCTTTAGTGCCCCCCCGAGATAAAATCGAAATTCCTTACCATGGCTAAGGCAGGTCCTTCGAGGTGTGGCCCCTGCGTCTTTCTCAAGATCCAATGTTGACCTCCTCTCTCACTTTTACTAACCCCCTGGCCACTCTGCAGGAGTGGTGGCTGGTACCACACTTTTTCCTGCCTCTGAGCCTTGGCTTGTGCTGACCCCCTGCCTATTAATCTTCTTCACTCCATTTTACCTGAGTAGTTAATTCCTCCTTCTTTTCAAGGGTCCATCATTTGATGAATGAAGAAAAAGAAGAAAGGAAAGAATCACTCCTTATCCCTTTTCAATGGCTGTTCTGCTGGACTATAATTTCCCCAAGGGCTTTCTTAGTCCCACCTGTTTGTTTTTTAGTGTTTTAAAAAATAGTCCGATTATAACTATATGTAGCTGCTAGATTTTTTAAATGGTTATTATACTATTACTTTATACAGCCAGGAATAATGAAAGTGAAAGAATATATTGGGAGAGGTGAGGCAGGAGTGATGCATGCAGCTAGTTTCTGTGCGAAGACAGGATTTGTTCTAGAAAGGATAGACAAATGAAGATCATTTTAAAAACCTATTTGCACATAGCTCACATTTTCCATCATAAGCATAAAGTTGATCCTATGTTGGTAAACGTCACTCTCAGTGCTGGAAATAATTGGAAATGTCCCCCAAGGGAATAACTATGAGAATTAGCAGGTAACATGGCAGTAATATGATGTGGAAGGGAGCTGTAGAATCTTGAGCTGCTTGGTGAAGAGTCTTTCCTTTCTCCATCCCAACAATGTTTGATTGATGCCCTGAATGACGGTGTCAGGGAGGGTTGTGGTTGGTGGTGAGAATTGACACATGTATGTGTGTGTTGCACATATTAATCTACACACTAGATTTACAGCTTTGTGAATAACACTTTCTTGGAGCTTTATGAAATTAAACAGAAGGATTTGATCATTATGTAAATGGGTACAAGAATAAAGGAACTACCAATTTGCAATTGGAGTGTGGGAGCTGAGCTGAAAATTTATCTTTATTGGACAAATATCTCTGGAAATATAGTGTAAATGCACAATATAACAAGGTTTAAGTGTAAATGCTTAGGAGAACAAGTTTTAAGAGCGCCCACTTAAATGCTAAGAATAGTTGAGTAGTTATAAATCTTTTGTATTAGTATATTAATGAAGTCCCTTCATCCCTTCTTCTAAAATATTATTTTGCATTTTTTACTTTTATTAAATCCAGAAAATAATCAATGAAGCTTTAGTTGAAACTCATGCTCATCTATCTGTCCTACTTTCATACACAAAAAATCTGCAGCTGGACGAGAATTAGAGAAAGGTTGAAATGAAAGACACCATGGCATAAAACAAGTGAACTGAAAGCTATGAATGTGGGAGCTTTAATTTTATGAGGGCCATGACAAGCTGTGATGTATTTGTAAAGTGTTTAATTATCTCTGGTAATTTTTTTATCTTACCGAAGTAAACAGTTGAAAAATTAAGCAAAGTGTTTATTTTTAACAAATTGCACCTTCTATTTTTTTCCCATTTATACCAGTCTAACTGGTTTGATTATATGAACACATTTGATAGAAGAGAGTTCTCATTTATATTACTGCCAGTATCTCCATTTGTTACAGAGAGCTGGTCTAATGGCATAGTGGTTAAGTTCACACGCTTGACTCTGCTTCGGCAGCAGCCCAGAGTTCACGGGTTCAGATCCCACGCATGGATCTACACACAGCTCATCAAGCCATGCTGTGGTGGTGTCCCACATACAAAATAGAGGAAGACTGGCACATATGTTAGCACAGCAACAATCTTCCTCAAGCAAAAAGAGGAAGATTGGCAACAGATGTTAGCTCAGGGACAATCTTCCTCACACACACACAATATTCCTTTACAAGCATAGTTAGTCTCATTGATTTGTGAACAGCGCTCTTCTACCATCAGTGTGATTTCTCCTGCCACATGAATATTAACACCAAGTGCTAGATTGTGAAGCAGTAGAGAAATGCAAGTGTTATTATTCCCCAGGTAGGCTGACTAAGAAGTTGCTTGGAAAAACAGCTTGACTCTGGTGAAGATATTATTTGGTTTCCCAGGAACCAAATTTCATCCTAATTTTTTCTATTATATTCATTTCCTTTAATTAGTTGGCTTGATAAACTGCTAACATAGTCTATTTAGGGTAAAATATTCTCCATTCACCGAAAAAGAACTGAAAATTTCCATCTCTGGTTTTTCCTGGTTTTCCAATTGACCATTAATTAATTAATCTGATATTTTTCCTATCTCCTTTACTCCACTTATTTATTAATTTTTTTCCAAATATTTGTTAGTGTCTAAGGTCTTGATGTCAAAAAGTCAAAATATTGTGTAGAATGTTACTAATAATTAGATATTCTTTAATAAATCAATGCAGCTAACATGTTATATCCTAGTTTTATATATGTGTCAGTTCCAAGAAAAATTATATCTGCTATAACCACCAGAGTAATTAAGTTCCAAATCACCAGTAATTGTCATAATTTTAATTGACACCTCTATAATTGTAACAATACATTTAGAAACCTTGACTGCCGTATTTTCTAACATATAAGATGGAATAATAGTGAATTGAAAATTAAATAACCAGGTTGTGTTTATACTGAGTTTATGTGTCCACTTTTAGCTCGTATTTCAACATAATTAAACAACATGATAAATGAAGCATATGTAATGGAATAGTAGCTTTCTGAAATAATAAAATGAAATAATTTCATTTCATTCAATAATTTATTTCATAAATAATGAAATGAAAAGCATACATACATAATTTACTTTTTCTAGCCAAGTCATATGTTTTTAAAATTGAAAAATAATAAAACAATATAAAATTGACACATACATTGGTCAGTTACATTATCTTTAAACTTATAACCTGAATTTTATTCATGTCAGAAAATAAATGAATGATTGTTTTTCTTTTCTACTGTTCCAATTGCTGTTAATATAAGTGGACATACTTTGGGAAGTATACATAAAGTCTTGCAAAAATATTTATAGCAAAATGTTCTAAGAGTATTCATGTTCAAATACAATCATCTTTTCTTTGAATTCTTTTATTCAATCATTTATTCATTCAACAAATATTTACTGAGTGCCTGTTCATCTTCAAGGGATTTTTTTAATTGCCAGCTGCATTATTTGGGTTATGGGCTAAACTTCGATAATAAGGAGACCCACAACGCAGTGGCCCAAACAAGAGAAAAGTTTATCTCCCTCACACATAATAAACTAGGGCAAGTAGGTGGGCTCTGCTCCATGACATCATTCAGGGTTACAGGCTGGTGGGTGCCATCTGTCTTAGTCAGTTCAGGCTACTATAACAGAATACCATAGGCTGGATGGCATATAAACAGCAGAAATTTATTTGCTAGAGTAATGAAGACTGGAAGTCCCAAATCAGGGTGCCAGCATGGTTGGGTTCTAGAGAGAGCCCTATTCTGGGTTGCAGGCTGCTGTCTGCTTGTTGAATCCTCACATGGTAGAATGAGAGCAAGAGAGGTCTCTGAGGTCCCCTTTTTAAAGACACTAATCCCATTCATGAGGCCACCACCCTTGTGATCTAATTATCCCCCGAAAAGACCCCACCTCCTAATACCATCACATTGAGGGTTGAGATTTCAACACGAATTTTGGAAGACACGAAGATTCAGTCCATTGCACCATCATTAACATGAATCTTCTAAAGTGGCTCTGATCATTATTTCCGTCCAGTTACATGAAGCTTGAAAAGAAGCAGAGCACAAGGAATTTACTATTATGCAAATCATGAAGAATTTGTACACATCACTCTACACATGGCTACGCACAAATGTGAGGGAGAGTAGGAAATGTGGTCTTGAGATGGTCAATCTCTCCTTTGGAAGAAGAGACAAATGGATTTTGGAGGGGAACAAGTGAAGTCCTCTATGGCCCAACCCTCTAGTCATCTAAAGATGAGTGAATACCCTTCTTCGCATTAAAAACAAAACCAAACAAACAAATAATAAAAAGATTCCTACCTTCTGCCCAACAGAGAAAATCAAGGTTCAATTCCAATTACTGCAACCAGCTTAGAATCTCTGGGAAATAGGCAGACCTCTACATTAGGTCTTGACTTGGTTCCTTGAAGTCCAGCAACCTGTGAAATAATAGACAGATTATCTTTCCTGCTCTCAACCTTCTTTCCCATTCAAAATACCCATATAAGTGGTGGAGAAGGAGCAGAAAAATTACAATAGAAACTCCCATTAGTTTCTACTGAATGTTACTGGCTACTGAAGGCTCTGTTGGCAATAATAATTACAAAATCCTGCCAAGCAGAGATTAAAAGACACCTAAGCAACAGCATCGAAATAAGTTTTTTAGTCAATACATTTGGCAACCTCGGTTCTCTTTTATGGAAGTTATGCCAGATTTACTGGAAGGTTCTTCCTTGTTCTAATGGATGAATGGCCTTATCTGAATTGAGTAAAGTAGAGCAGGCCCTCACAGGGGACTTCACAAGCTTTGCAGCATGCTTCCTGCTAGTGCATGTTTGGGGACCTGAGGATGGTTCTCGGGGTCATATATGGCAGCAAAGTCTAATGGAAAGATGTAAGGGCATCTTTGAGCAACGCTCATTATCTCTTGCTGTTGGAATACAGGAGCAGTTGACTTCTCTAATCTTGCTAAGGCTCAAATTTCTGAACCCTCTCTTATTTTAAATTATAGAGCTAACACATAGATCAAGCAGAGAAAACTTTCCTTAGCAAAGTTCTATTCATTCTTGTTTATTCTGGAAAAATGCCTCATTCTTATCTGAGCTCATATCTTTTGTAAATTTTTCTGAAAGCAGGAAAGATTACTAACAGTTGGGCTTGGCCCAGCTTTTTCCTGTAGTGCCAAAGTATACACAGGCCTATAGCCTGCTGTCCATGTCCTCACTGTCAATGCCATAACAAGTGTCACCAGCTTTCTACCCTACAGTATTTTTTTCCTTGCACTTTCCATGCTCCCACTAAGCTAATGCCCCATATTTTGGGATTTTAATGGCTGTTCTACACTTCTACATACTGATTTCTATATTCAACTAAGCTGTTGTAACAGGGAGATTCAAAATTCACTGGCTCAAACAAGATAAAGAGATTTTTTTTCTCATCACCATCCCTGAGGTGGGCAGTGGTTTAGAGTAAGCCTGCTCCAGTGTGATCGTTTCGAGACAGAAGTTTCTCCCATGTGGCCATCCATGACTTCCTAGGACATTGACTTTATTTGCTAGATGCTAGATCACTACTGTAACTGCATTCTACCAACTGAAGAGAAGATGACGGTGGGCAAATCCAAGACGAGGAGCTTATTCTTAAATTGATGGTGACCTCAAGGTTGCCACCCTCACATCTGTGCATGGAAACACGTCCCATGTTTCCTGGCTCAGTCACAAGGGTGCACCTAGCTGCAAGGGTGGCTGGGGAGTGCATTCACTCACTGTGCAGCCGTTTGTCCACATAGGCTATTTCCCTACGGAAGAATGAGAAGTAATATTTGGATAAGCAAAAGTATAGACTCTGGCAGAGTCCATTATGATTATTATCCATTACTTTTCCATTATTTTGCAGTATCCATTATTTTTAAAATGTCCTATATGTTCTACTTTCCCCTTTTGAGAATTCTGAAAGTTAACATTTCCCCTTGGTGTGTATGTATCATTTATGGTAGATGACAATGCAGCTTCTTCGTCATGATTTTCTCAATACTGTTCTTTTTCCCACTTCTTTCTTCATCAATTAAAATTAAAATTGAAATTGAGTGAGAAATATAGTAATGCCACTCAATAGTGTTTGGTGCTACTGGTCTTCACACAGCATACTTTGGGACACATAGGCTTACTCCTGGAAAAATCATTGATTGTGATGAAAGCAGGCAGAAGCTGCTGTCACTGCTCTTTTTTCTCTTCTCTGTAAATGAGAATGTTGCTTGTTAAATCATATTCTCATAACCACTTCTTGATCATCTAGGGAATCAATGTAGCAACTCTCAAGAATTTGCTACACAATATGAGGATTCTCAGTTGAGTCGCATCATTCGTATTGTGATAAATATGTGAAAGAAGAAATAAACATCCAGCCACCAGCCAATGACCCTAGACTTCTATAATCTCAAGTCATTAGAAATATGGGGAGAAGAGCATGCTATCATCCATGTTTTTTTAGACAGTTTGTGTATAAATATCCTGGGCAATGAAAGGTGGAATAGGTAATCTTTTTTTTATTTTTTCCCAGCTACTTTACACTAAAAGTGAATTCGTGCATATCAATTGCCTTCCAGAAAGATAAAGATGGCCAAACTTCTCTCTGTCTCTCTTTTTGTCTCTAATATATAGACTTTTATTTTCTTTTTTGCTTCTCTTTCCTTACTATCAATGAAATCTCAAGTATTTAATATAATGAGAGCTGTGAGATTCCCTTGATGGAGAATGACAGCCACAAAATTTTAGGCTTTTCTGTCTTTCCTTCCAACCTAACACTTTGTCATCTGTTGCCACTCTCAGCCCTTATACAATTTGGAATTTGATATTAAGCCATTTTCTTGCCACACTTTTATATACTTAAAAGGAATTAGTAATCTAGTAATATATAAATTTATAAGTTAAGATTCAGGCAGAGGACTTTAAATGAAGGAGCTCATTTGAGGTAAAAAATAATGAATCATAAATATTTATAGATCACTAAGTAAGATTAAAATTATGCATTCATTATCCAAATCCTGAGCTAAACGAAAATATTTTCTACTTTTGTATAGTGTTTTAAAGAATTATGATTCAGTTACATTAGGCTACTCATGTAAATGGTGTCTAATCTTCCTATGAGCTATTCACTCTTTTATTCCATAAATATTTATTGAGCAGCTATCATGTGCCAAGCATTGTTCTAGAACAGTCAGCCTGGAACAATGAGAGCAAGTGAACAGAAGAGAGACCAAGTCCTATACCAGGGAGCTTTTCTAGAAGTGGGAAACAGCCAATAAGTAAATAAACAAAGGTGTATTTGTGTATTTGGTTGCGTAATATGCACAGGGGTGATTGATAAACACTAAGACGAACAAAGCAAGGTAAGGATGAGTAAATGCTAGTTTAATAGACTAGTGAGAGAAACTTCTCATAAGTGACATTTGAATGAGTTCTGAAAGAATGAGAGAAGGGACATTTGCATATTTAGGAAAAGCGTGTTCCAAGTAGTGGGAATAGCAGATGAAAAGCCTGTGAGACAATAATGTGTTTGTTATGTTCAGGGAATAGCTAGGAGGCCAGTGCGCCCTGAGCAGAGTGAGCAAAGGGGACAGTCATAGGGGGTGAGGTCTAAGAAATAATAGGGGACCAAATTGTCCAGGTAAAATAAGAATTTTTTATTTTTTTTTCTAAAGGATATGGGAAGCTATTGATGAATTTTGAATAGAGACCTAATCTGATCTAAGTTTCTTCTATAAAAATTACTTTGCCATGTGGAAAATAGAAACAGGAAGCAAGACACAGAGCCCAGTTAGAAGGACATTGTATTCATTTAAGAGAGAGATGGCGAGAACTTTAACTACAGTCATAGCTGTGGAGATGTTTAGAAATGTTCAAATTCTGGATATATTTTGCAAGTAGAAGTGAAAGAATTTGCTGTTGGATTAAACATCGGATGTGAGAGAAAGGAGAGGACTCCATGGTTTTTGGCATGAGTAAGACTAATTAAGATGTTGTCATTTATAAAGATGGGAAGAATTTGAAAGAAACAGGTCTGAGTTGGAAAGAAAATCAAATTTTTATATTTGCGTATGTTAAATTTGACATCCAAATAGAAATGTGCAGTAGGCAACCAGACAGATGAGACCAGAATAGGGGGGAGGTGCCAAAGCTGGCCATATAATTTGGAAGTCATCAGAGTAGAGGTGGTATTAAAGCCATAGCATCAGATGAGATTGCCTAGGGAGTGAGTATGAATAGGAAAGAGAAAAAATGTAATAACTGAGCCCCAGTGGTCTCCAGGATTAAGTGAGTGGAAAAATATGGAGGTACCAGTAGAGAAGAATGAGGACATGAAGTGAGCTAAAGAAATCCAAGAGAAAGGACATCTCCGAAGCAAAGGAAGTGTTTGAAGGAGCAGGAAATGGTCAGCTGTGTTCAGTGGTGCTAAAACGAGAACCAAGTCTTGACCACTAGTTTTAAAAATATCAAGATATTGACAAGAACTGTTTCAGTGGAGACAACAGCTTGAGTGAAATGTCTCCAAAAGCATATGGAAGGAGAGAGGCAGTGGAAAGAGTGAACAGAGTCACCTCTTTTCAAGAAATTTTGCGGTAAAAAGGGCAGGGAAAGGCATAATCGCTAGAAGGAGATATGGGGGTGAGGGAGGGCTCTTTGATGGTGGGAGATATATGTTTGGCTGCTGATGGGAATGGTGCCTTGAAGGGGGAAACTTGCTGTAGGACAAAGTAATGACAGCTATAGTGGGGAAAGACTTTAAGTAACTTGAGTAAGAATGGAGGAAGAAGGTCTTTTTGGCAGTTATTGAAATGTGGAAGCATCTAGCAAAATATCAAGTGAAAATAAATAGCTTATATATTTGAGAAGTGCATGGACATGCTGTGGAAGGACTAGAGGAGAGCATAAATATAATTTCAGTTCGGAAGTGAAGATGAAATTGATGCATATTTCTTAAGGTAACAGCATTAAAAGCCATACACAATTGACCAGATTGTCATCTTATCTAGCACTTTTTCTTGGAAACAGGCCTTTTATAACTCTCTTCTTGACAAATTTTGAAGTATTATACTTGTGTTTTAGGGGAAATTTGATTTATAACATTGGAGGATATAGATAAATAAGTACTGAGGTGGCATAAGAAAATCATAGTACTCCTTATAAATAATCTATATTTTCTTACTGAATATTTCTTTAGGACTGTGTTTTATGCCCATTGGTTCTTGGGATATTACCCTAGGACGCATTTTGCTTTCAAATTCCGTATGAGTTTCTGGGTTAGTTCCTCCTGATTACAGTAACATTGATTGCTGTCTAAATCTGTTGCAGCGTGCCTGAGTACTATGACTACGGTCATGGAGTAAGTGAGGATGCCTATGACAGCTACGGTAAGACCTTTTCTTTACTAACACTGTGAAATCAGAACATCCATCAGTTACTGACAACTCAGAAATTACTTCTATCTTTCTCCCCCCAGTTTCTACAGAAGTCCAGACTAAATTGATTTATGTAATTCCAGGGTGAGATTTGACATACAAAGCCAGTGCCAGAAAATTGGACAGATCAATTTTGATCAAAATTTCAAAAGCAATTAATCACAATCATAGATCATTTTCAACAGTAATAGTGAGCATTCTGAAGAGTGTCTTATATGTTTCACTGTGTCCTTTGTCTGATTCATTGATTTGACAACAATGCTGTGTCTTTCCTGCTGTCACAAAAATCATCAGAGTAATATATAGTTGAAATATTTTAGAACTTCTAAGGGCAGAAATTGTGGCTCCCAAGTTATTTTTTATATGTGCATAGTTCTTAAAAGTGCCAAATAGTGCTTGGCTCATAAGAATTAATAGTCAATAAGCATGTCAGTCTATAAAATTAATTAGTTTCAAAAATACATTGTTTAATTAAAAGTCCACTTAAAATTGTAATTGAATTCAGTAAGAAATATTGAGTGCCTATCATATATAAATATAGTGCATCCCTTTTGAAGCGTAGCTTCTGATTCCTTAAAATACATATGCGGTGTCACCATTGACCACCCTGAAAAATAAGACTCATTTAAGTGTTTCCAGCTCTGGATTTTTATTAAAATAATGCCAAGGCCACTCTGTTCCTCTTTAAGGGGAGCAGTAAAGGAGATGGTGCACGTTGCCTGTGTGTTTGGGGCTCCTCGTGACGAAGTTGTAGGGCTTCCTCAGGATGGAGAAGGGAAGATGCAGACATTGAGAAGAAAGGAGGAAGTACACCCTTCTGGGAACCTGAGTTGCCAAATCAACTCACTTGTCTTGGTGGAATATCAACGAGATGGAGCTCAGAAGTAGGAGTAGAAAAATAAATGCCACAACAATTGCCATTCATTAGCTGATTACTCATATTTTCTCATGTATTTATTTATAATAATAGAAACAATAAGTGTTTTTATCTCAATTTAATAATGAGGAAACTGAACAGCAGAAGTCAATATGAGAGTATAGCTGTGAGACTCACCTTCTGTTTTTATGTTCTCGTCAGTGATTGGAATGCTACTAATTGTTGGGACCACACGTGGAGGACCTATTATGGCTCTATACTAAGCAGTTTATAAAGAGGATTAGAGATCTGGGAACTAATCCTCATTAGACATTATATAAATATCTATAGAATCTGATCCCCATGAGAATCCTGCAGGGTAGAGACTCATATTGTCATTGCATTTTACAAATGAAAGACTAAGGCTTAGAGCATTAAGTAACCTGTCTCAGTTAAAAAAGTTAGGAAACCACAGAACAAGAATGTGAATTCAGATGAGTCTGACTTTGCTGTTGTTGGGAGTGGGGGGCAGAACCCAGTGGACCTTGAGTGAAACAGGATCTGGTACTTTAAACTTGAGTTTGTTTTAAAAGAAGGCTGTTGAGCTTAGTGAGACTTCTCTAAATCCTGCCAGCTACTATCCCACTAATCTAAGGTGAGGAAGGTCTTCTATAGTATTTTATAGGAAAAAAATAAAGAATTAAAACAAAGTGAGCACTAGGCTCACTCTCTCCTAGACTCCAGCATCAATCAAATTGACCTAGTCTTTCACTGCTATGAGAGTTAGGAATATTCCCCAAAATAATTTCAACACGTTTCCAGCAATTATCTCACAGAAATACTAGGTGACGGGCAGGTTTGTGCAGGTCTGGTTCAGTTGGTGAGCTGCCACAAAAAGCACAGCTTTAATTTTGTTCTCTCTCTATTTTTCCCTCCTTGGAAGGAGGGGGTCAAAGGCGTCATATGGTGTTTAATAAGAACGACGGCATCCAAAACCTAGGCGTTTTCCAGAACCACATCAGTGGGCCAGCCAGGCTGAGCTGAGAGGTTGCCTAGCATCCCAGAGCAGCCACACCTAACACTGCGGCATCCTCTGAGTTCAGCACAGCAATGAGGAGACCTCCACTGCTCCAAACACATTTTCAACCAAATAGGAATCAAGCCACATGTTTTGTGTGATTAGTTACTGAGGATGATAGATGAATGAGACACAATCTGGGTCTTTCTTTAATTCATTCAACTTTAGTTGAATGCACTTTAGTTGAGTTCAACTTTAGTTTAGTGCATGTAAGTGGTGCCAAGCTCTTAGAAAATGATGGTGTACAAGATAGACATTGTCCCTTCCTGGTTTCTACTGTCTACTGCTGAGAAACTTATAGCTACACATAAACAAATTGTGCCAGGTTATAAATCATGCAATGCAATAGTTTTATAGAAGGTCATAGAATATTACTCATGTAACAGATATTTATTTAATGGCTAGCACATGTAAACCATTGTTCTCAGTCCTGGAGATATTGCAGTGAACAATCTCTTGAAGCTTACATTGTAGTGAGAAGACATATTATTATTTATAAATCCTTTTTTAAAAAATTGAATTTGTATTTGCAACATATAATCATTACCTTTTACACTTGCCACATCAATTTGAGAGAAATCACACCTGTGAGCTTTACTTTACAGAATTACATGCACTGAAATCAATGGCGAGGATGAATTTGATAGTGTTTGACTGGGTAGTTGGTAATAAAAGATGAGATTTCTATATCTGAATTCTTTACATTTTAAAATGTTAATACCACGTAAGGCAATAGGGAGAAGTGTGTGAATACAAGCTATTGTTTCTCAGACTTTCCAGGGGAGATTCAGGAGCTGTGGTCAGGAGAGCCAGGCTCGCCTCTCTAACCTGTGGGGCTTGCATTGTTCTTTCTTGGTTGGTTGGTTCTTCTCCTGCAGCAAAATCTAGAGAGAAACAACCTGTTTACTTTGGAAGCTACACCTGCCCATAAGCACTAGATTTCATTCTGGGTCAAATTATGACTTACCAACAAGCAATTCTCTGCACACAGAAAGCAGTTGATAAATTCTTCCTAGTAAAAAATGAGGGAAATGCAGAAAGAGGTTTGACTGGACACAGTAAGAAAGGTATTAGGCCGGAAGTTTTACTTAATAACTTTTCTTTACCTATTTTATCAACTAAAATTTCAGCCAAATTGGCCATATTCTTAATGTTGAAAGATTAGACGCATATATGCCTAAACAAAGACTGTGCTTTAGGCCATGATCTTTTCTTTGGCCACAAGGATCTGTTGCCATTTTCTGACATTATTTAGCAAGCATTGGTTCAAGAATACACTTCACATTCAAGGCGTTTTTACTCTTTGTTTGGAAGTGTGGCTATGTCAGATCTCTATGCATTCTAATTTGGGAAGTGCTTCTTGATTTTCATGTCAGAAGGAAAATTATTCAGGATAGAATTTATTTACTTATTTCGTTGGGGTCAGGAGATGATATTCCAGGAGCTGAGGCAAAGAAATCTAATGAGTTGCAACCTTTTGCCATGGTGCAGCTCTCATAGAAAACGACATGTGTGGCAGAGTGGAGATGAGGAAGGAGCCTGCTCACAAGCCAGGATTCCAGCAGCTCAGGCCCCTTCCCACTGCCCCATAATCCTCTGGGCTCACCGTGGCCCATCTGTAGTACACATTGGGCCACAGTATGGGGGCCAGAGAACTACCGAACAAAAGCACCTCTGTTTTAAATGATGCACACGTGAAATACATTTCTTTTTTAAGAATTCTTTTTTGTGACAGATGTTTAGAAATCTAAGCATATGCATAGCTCTGATTAACCTAAAAAATAAGTCATTTCTTTTCTTACTCTAAAAATAATACACATATAGTATGGAAAAATTAGGTTAAAAAAAGAAGGAAATTTAAATCACTCTGAATTACACTACCATGTTTATTCATTCTTTACTTTTTATTATATATTTTACCAAGTTCTTAATCCATCATGATACACATTTTATTTAAACAGAGAACACAACATAGACTGCTTTATGAAAATTCCTTTAAGATTTTCCTATCATAAAATAAAGGGGTTTTTTTTTCAATTATTAATCATTAGGATTATACCTTGACAAAATGCAGAATTTAATCTATTGTCACATGTGCTATCAGAATTAACCATTAATATATTCTGCTGAAACAGGATACTCCTTTTGTATAACCAGAAAATAAAGAAAATACTTGCATTTCAATCCATATGGTCATGAGACTTAAATTTTGAAAATTCTCAGGCCCTTATATCCTATATAGGCAATAGAAAAAGGACCAAGTCAAATGACAAGATATAGTGAGAGTTCAGCCTCATAACCTTGAACCCTAACTAAATTCATATGCATTATCTGCGCTCCGATTTGGTATTAGGTTATCAAGTAGAAGGAGCTTTAAGCACAGGCTTCTTGCTGATAGGTTGCTCATCCTATCATATCCAAATGGGCAGATGATAAAATTTAAATATGCCTGTGGAGCAGTGATTTGAGGACCCACTCATGTCAAAAGTAGATTGATGTTTTTCATTAATTTTCCCTACTCACATATTAACTAGTGTATCAACTAGTATCCATTTATAGCTTATCTTTAATGAACTGTGCACCAGCTTTTAAATCAGTAACATTTCTTCCAAAATGTAAATCTTGCATCTCCACTTACTCGTTTACTTCCATTCTGAATTAGTAATTCCTCTCTGGTACATTTTGGTTGGATCATGGGTACACATACTCAATTTCAATGGAATGTCTGTATTTTTATAAAATAAATAATCCCAATTCTCAGTTTTTTGGCAATGCCCAGACTTGGACAGTCTGTGAGGAGGCTCACAGTCCGTTGCTGTGGACCCCTCCTCTCCTGCTCAGGTGGGCAGAAAGAATCGTGGGGTAAACAGAGGCACTGGGAGGGGAAGAAGGAATGCTCTCCAGAATAGTTAGGTCCTGCATTCAAAAGACTCAAGATGGAAACTGTCATTCAGGCTTCTTTCAGTCATGGTTTAAATAAATCACTAGAAGGAAATAGCCAACCATTCAGTGTTACCCTTCATGCTGAATCTTCATACATTGTGTTTTGTGTATCAGCTGATTGAAATTGTGTTTGTCTCTTTTGGACCCATAATTCCTGTTGACTTCAGAGAAAATCATGTATCCTTTGGGCTTTGTAGCAATTAAATTATTCAAGATATTTGCAGAAAATTTAATATTAAATATTAAACTATTTTCTTGCAGCAATGTAAATATAAAATTTTAAATATTAAATCTTTTAAATAAATAGTGGTACTAAAATAAATATAATTATATTATTTATTACATTATTTAATATTTAATGCATTAATATTTATTATTTAATTGGTGTTAAATTAATTATTATCAAATTAATATTTACATATTAAATGACTGATATCTTGAATTTATTTTTGGCACATGAATATTTGACTTATAGGAATTCTAAATCAGTTTCTGCATTTTAAAAATACTTCCTACCTTATCAGAGTCATTATTATAATGGTTTTGGATAAGTCTGAGTAGCTCAGAATTCAATAGGGGTGCGTTTTAAATACAGTGCATAGATCAGCTTGGCTGAGCAGTGCTTCATATAAGAAACACCCCCTAAATTCTCTCTCAGACTGACAGCTGAGAATGGACAGCAATATCCTCTTCTTGGAGAAAAGAGCTGTTTATTAAAATGTATTTACTGTACGAACTGAAGAGCTAATTATGCACCCATTCTTTACTGGCATTTTAGATGACAGCTGTGTGGAAGCAAGGAGAATAATATTAATATACAGTCTCGAAATGAATGAAAGCAAAAAGAATTTTTGTGCCATATTCTAGGGTATTTGAGTGCCTCACTTCAAGTCTATTGCAGAACACAAACATATTCATTTTGTGTTGAGGAGCTGGAATGATTATCATCCCAGTGGAAAATAAGCCCTGCATTGATTAATCTTTGAAAATAGCAAAGGAAAATGAAGCTAACAGCAATCGTGCCAGCCATGTGATTCAAGAACAAAGACTGTCCATCTTTAATAGTAAATAGAAGTATAAATTTGAGGAAATTGGTTTTACAAATGAAGATGAGTTTTCCTAGCATGGGCAAGAATTTGTCAGTAATTTAAAAAACTAATGTACAAATTTTATTTTTCCTAGGATTTATTAATATTGAAGTTGTTATGTGATAGGCTATTGAGAAAATATCGCTGATTTATTCGATTTAACTTTTAATGTAGATTCTTAAACTTTGTTTTTAACTGAGAGAAAGGCTAATGAAATTGTGCTTCTAAAGTATTTTAAAATTCAATTGTGAAATCACCTTAAGAAGTCCCTGATATTCTGTTCCTTACTATTTCAGATGTTGCAATGACATGGATATCTAATCCAACTAGTCTTGATAGTAAACACAGATTGTGTTGCCTGGGGCAAAAAACATGCAAAAAGAGGAGTGGCTCACTACTTCATCACTTGCGTTGTTAATTTTAAATTAGATGTAGTCACAATTTCAATTTTGTTTTGAATTATGCACCCCTGGATTCAACAGCTTTAGGCCAAACTGAAACCTGCTTTTCAGTATTTTAGATCAGAGATTCTTGACCTTAATTATGCAGTTTAGAATCACCTGGTGAATTTTGAAAAACTACCAATGTCCAGTTACCACCCGGATTACCTCTATCACAGTCTTTGGAGATGAGAACTGGGCATCAGTTTAAAAGCTTCCTAGTGGTGCCACTGGAAGCTAAAGTTGAGAATAAGTTTTAGATAGATACATACATGGGAGCACGATGAAAAGTCTCCTATGATCTTAATATGAATGGTCAAACCATGCCAGGCATTTGCATTCTTGAAGATAACACACAATTTGTGTTCAGGCCACTTTGATAACGCTGCGTATTTTATAAGCAAACATTGTGTTACAGAACCTGGCATTTTAAATTCACTTCAGAGAAAAATTGTAAGTTTAAGTAATGGAAAATAGAATTTAGTCCCTTTTTGAACAATTGCGTGTTGAATAGTTAAATCTCAAACTTGACTTTGTCTAAACTTTACCCAATAGATATGGAGCCCACAAAAAATTAGAGTCCATGTGCATCTAACAACTCTTTTGTTGAGACAATAAAAATGAGCCATAGGAGAGGTTTTTTATCGCTTTCTTTTCCGCTGAGTTGATGATGCAATCATTTTAACTGAGGGGGAGGGGAGAGTTGAGCAAGTTATTGTCAGAATCTTGGGGTGAACCGATCATGTACAAAAAAGTATATTCAATATGATATAGATTTATATTTAGAATGTAGAAAAAATTAACTGTTTTAACACACAAAGTACAGAAAATAAAATACAAAGCTGGGAAAACATTTTCTTTCCCACGTGGAACTATACCAGCTAAGAAAATATATATCCAAGGAGACATGCACCTTAGGGGATCTTTACAGAATTTCCGGAGGTTGGGGAGATTTTTATGTTTATTAAAAGAGCACATGGATTAAAAAAAAATAGACTAAGATAAATTGTTCTGAAATAAATATGCTACACTTCATTTATCAAATATGTCATAATTTACTGAATGACTCAGTGGGAACTGATATATACGGATTGCTGAAAAACTATGCAAGTTGAAAATGTAATTATAATTATTGATGACTTATAATCGATGTCTTTTTGTATTGAACAAATTACTTAGCCATATCGGTACCTTGTCAAACCTTTAGTTCAGTTGGCAACAAGATGGGTCAGAAAAAAACAAAAAAAAAGCTAGAGTAGTTAGGTCAGTCCTTCTGGAGCCTGGCCTTGTCCAGAAGATCTCAGGAGAAGGTCCCTCATGCTCAAGGGAGTATAGCAGCAGGCAATAGACAGATAGCCCAGGAGCCTTTTGGCATTTGGAAGTTCCAGCAGAGAGAGGGCCAGTCGTGGGTAAAGAGCTAAGATTCAAGCTGCTGAGAAGACTGGGGAGAGCCGACAGAGACTGGAGTGGGTGCCCAGAGTCAGGCCAAATCTCACAAGTTAAGGGCACCAGTCCCCACAAAACTGCCCTCCCTTCACACACCAGTCACAAGTTTGGGAGACCCCCAGGCCACCCTTACCTGACCAGCTGGCTACAAATTAACCCCTCAGGTTTGATAATTTGCCAGAATGACTCACAGAACTAAGGAAAGTGCTATACTGACATTACAGTTTTATTATAGCAAAAGGATAGACATCAGAACCGGGCAAAGGGAGAAGCACGTACGGCAAGGTCTGGGAGAGTCCCAAATGTAAAGCCTTTGAAATCTTCAGGGCCGTGTTATCCTCCGGACACATGATGTGTAACAACACGAAAAGTGTTAACAACCAGGGAAGCTCATGCAAACTCAGTATCCAGAGTTTGTATTATGGTTTCATCATGTAGGCATGATGGATTGAATCGTCCCAATCTCCAGCCTCCTCCCCACCCCAGGTTGGGCTGATATCAGTGGTCAAACCCAAACCCTCTAATCTCCTGGTTGATCTTTCTGGCCTCCTTCTGAGTCATCTCATTAGCATAAACTCTCAGGTATGGTTAGAGGGCCCCTCATGAACAACAAAGACGCTTCAACACTCCAAGAAACCCCAGGGTTTAGAGGTTACCTCACAGTAACCAGGGACAAAAACTAGCTAAAGTTTTTGTTACACAGGTGATGAGATGAGAGCACCAACTTGGGAAAGCAGGCAGAGGGACGTTGGGGCAAAACACGGAGAGTTAGAGCTGGTCAAACAGCAGGGTAGACATTTTGCTGAGCTTAAAGCCTGAAGTTTTCTGACTCCCATGGCTTAGTGTTGGTCTGAGAATACACTCTGGGCTCATTTCTGTTCTCAAGTCTAGAAATGAGGGATGTAGGTGAGTAAGCCATTGAAATAACTACAAATTCAGTCTCTTCGTCTACAGATGCTGTGCCACCGAACCCACCTTCTTCACTGAATTCAAGATGTTAGTGGAATTCTTTGAGAGGAGAATTATAAAATATTATATCACTATTCTTATTCTTTCTTCCATTATTTCTCATAACGTCCTTATGTATATTTTAAAAAAGGTCTATGGCTGAATTCTGCAGGCTTTTGATTGACTCAGGAGGTTGATCTTGAGTGTGCTAAAGAGCAATAGAACAGGCCCCCTCAGTGGTATTTGGAAGAATCCCTCTGGCCAGAGGGTGGAGAGAAGTAGACCGTGAATACACAGACACACACACACACACGCACTCAGTAGGAAATACAAATATATACACACATACATATGTATAATATAACATACCTGCATTATAACATGGATATATATTTATTTAAAATCATGGAAAGATACAAAAGATAACTCGGGAACTGAGAAATGAGTATTTTTCAACCATTATGATAATAGCCTGCAGTGGAATAGGATTAGTGGAGATGGAAAGAAATGGATAGGTTAAATACATGTAAAAGAAGAAAAGACAAAGCTTGGTGATAGCATGGATCCATTGGGTAAAGTTGAGAGGAGATCATGAAGAGGCCAAGGGTTTTGGTGGGTAATTAGGTTGTATGTACTAGTGTCATTCACCGAAGTAGGAAACTTGGGAAGAGTGTTAAGTAGTATGGAGAAAAAGATGAATTTAGTTTTGGAAAAGTTGACTTTGAAATGTCTGAGGAGATGTCCCACAGCAGTTAGATATGCATGTCAGAAGCTCAGAATGGTTTGTGACAATTAAAATGTGTCATCAGTATGTAGATGAAGAGACTTGCCGAAGGGGTCTTTCAACAAGAAAGAGGCAGAACCAGAATTCACAGGCAGGCCTGTCTGCAAGACTCCTGGGACTCCACTCAAAGTGGACGGATCCATCTGAGGGAAGCCTGTGGCTTCTTTTATGAGTAGAAAAGGAAGATGCAAAATATTTAAATATAATTAATTTATTCAATAAATAATTACCGAGTGCCTGCCATGTGCATCCTGAGATTCTAGAGTTGAGAATTGAGTGCTTAGAAAGGCCAGCCCTGGATTATCCTGTGTTTCTTTTCTCTAACAGGAAATAGCTAATTAAAAATTGGGAACAGTGAGAAAAGCTGTCAATCGTTTCCAGAAGCTGCCTGAATTTCCTGACAGCATAACTGATGGCGAACTGAAAGTTAATTCTTCTTGGAACATAACTCACTATGCTCATCTGTGAAAACAAAGGCTGGTCATCCATATTTCTCCTTCAGTGTTACTCCATTCTACCCTCTGCATCTTAAAACAATAAACTCTGCAGTTACAAACAGTGGCAATACAAAGTGTGTGGATGAGGTGGTTGAGCCATTCGGTCCCAAAATTCCATTAATATTTTTAAATGCTCAGAGCAGAGCCAATAACCCTGCCTCCCACTTTGGCTGAATGAACACCTAGATTTGCACATTAACATATTCAGTTCAAGGAGCCCACATTCTTGTTAACAAAATTAAAGCTGTAATCTCACTCATTTGGCTAATTAATTTTTTAATTTGTTTGTTGTTGGAATCACCAATTATTTTATAACCTGAGGGAAGTAAAATAAATTAAGTCTGATTTTCTAGACAAGAAAGGAAAGAAAAAGAAGTGGGAGCTAGAACTTCTTTCAGATGAAAGGGGTGGTGGAAAGATGCTGAAACAGTTATAGATAAAAATTCTAAGCCTTCCTAACAACTAAACTTTCTGAGCTATAGTTTTCTCACCTTTGAAAAGATGGCAACATTACCACCTATTGTGCAGGAAAACTGTGAAATTTTATATACATAAAATGCCTAGCATGGTGCTTGATCCTTAAAAATTAAATAAAGAAACAGGATGTTATTATTATAGTGAGTTGCAACAACAACAACAAAACAAATTATCTTTGGGAATAAACAGCCATAAAACAACATATAAGTATATATTTGAAAGGTGCTTTTACATACAAGGATATTCCTCTGAAAGATCAGAAATTAAGTGAACCAACAAACTGAGTCGCTCAGAGCCAGGGTGAATTTGAATCCACCCTGTTGTAATGCTCTTATATAATTGACAAACCAAAGACAGTAGTGGCTTGTAATAATAGAGATTAGTTTAGGTTTCCTACTTCAGTTGTAGCTCTCCCATATTGGTTTACAGTGTATGTGTTTTGGTTGTAGTGTATTTAAAAAAAGAAATTTTTTTTTAGATTCTTTTTCAGATTTCAGAAATGTAAACAACTAGCCATGTAGGTTCAGCAAAGTGTGAACCTAAGAGCTGCACCCTCAGTAATCTCCATGATATCCTATATCCTTTCCAAACTGATCTCTAAAATTAATCTACTGCGAAGGTGGTATTTTAAACCTATTTCCAGAAAGATAAGCATTACAAGTTTACTTTCCAGGTACTTAAATAATGCTGACTTTTCCTAAATTTGTGCTTTGTTCTCACACTTCACCTTTTCCCCCCAAGAGCCTCCATGCTCATGGTATCTCTGGAACAATCAGAGAACACAGTTTTGTAACTTTAAAAATCATCCAGATTTTTCTTTCCCACTCTGAATGCTCCCCAAAGTACCTGGTCCCACGGCAGGACTGAGAGCACAGTGAGAAATGCACACGACTTAATAGGCCTGATTCCGCTGAGACCAGAGTATTTGAGATGCAGAAGCTTTTGAAGTCATTAGGGTAACATTTAATGCACAAGAAGAGTTACCTGGCTAATTTACACCCCTTGATCAAAGTAAAATATTCCACAATGATGCTTATTAGCGTGTAATGGAGCTACACTCTATGGAATTCTGTAAAACTTGACTCAACGGGGTACAAAAATCAGCCTGAGTTGAAAAACCAGACATAGAATAATTTTTTAAAGAAATATTGATGTATTTCAAGTATATGCAACACTATAACCTAATTGCTAACAATGTGTTTCAGAATGAGTCCTGTTTTTATTCATTTGCATAATTGATTTTAAAATTCTTTTTTGGGGGCGCTGAGGAAGATTGGCCCTGAGCTAACACCTATGCCAATCTTCCTCTATTTTGTACATGGGATGCCACCACAGCATGGCTTGATGAGTGGTGTAGGTCCATACCCAGGAGGTGAACCCACGAACTCAGGCCACCAAAGCAGAGTGTACCAAACTTAACCACTATTCCACCAGGCCAGCCCTTAAAATTCTTTTTTTAATTAGTAGCATCATTTATTTATACATAGCTTACAAATATTTATGGTGTTCTGACTACGTGTCTGCCACAGTCTGCCAAGGTCTCTCTTCTCAGAGATCTTAGCTTCCAGTTTAAGAAATGAGGCCAGTTGAGACAAAATAATTAATATAGGAAAGTCCTTAAAGAATGTGAGTTCTCTTAAATAGGTTAAATAGTACCTGAATTCTTAGTTACGTGACAGTTATTTTTGCTCAGAAAATTAGTTCTTTAAGATGATTAAATGTTAGAGCTCAGTCCAAGTTCAGTTGAATGATCAGGGTTAGTAGCTCCCTCTTGCAGTTATTTATTTGCTCATTCATAGTCTAGCTAGTGCTCTTCATGTGACAATGATCCTGATATTGAGAGCATCTTACTTCCTTTTTTTCATGTTTCCAAAGGAACAAAGAAAGATTATCTCTAAATTTCATTGTCTGCAATGATTTTTTAAATGACATCCTAGACCACATCTTGGGAGTGGAAACAATTGGTCAGGACTCCAAAATTTGTATGAAGAACCAAAATATTTTAAATCCACCTTGTCTGCTGAATAGTAGAACCCTAGGAAGACAGATAAATTTGAAATCCATTCCTGGGCATTTATGACTTCAAATTTTAGAGAATTCCCATCATGTGGACCTTATAATGATTTATATTCATATGTTTGGGTCTTTTCCATGTGCAAGTTTCCATGGTAGACTCAAGTTAGAATCCCTTTGGATCCCTAAGAATCACTTCTATCTCTGATACTTACGATGAAGAAATTCAAGAGCTTCTGGTGAGCAATGAGGGGATTGGCTGACCATAGAAGGCTCAGTGACACACTATATGCTGACAAAGGAAAACAGTCATTGTCAGTGCTGTCCAGCCCATCAAGAAAATGACTTTACTAAGAGAAGCTGGCTTGTATCATCATATGGTGATTGTAGACATGTGGCTATATGTAACATTCTAATATTAGGAAAAATATAGACCAAGGAAATTTGGCACAAATAGAAATAATACTTTTCCTGATTTTGATTTATTTTTATTACTGAAAACATGAACTAAGTGAGATAAATCTTTGATTTCCTCTGTTAATGGTAAGGAGTCTTAGAAAACCTAAAACGCACTTTCCCCTGGGTAGGAATTCATTTTGGCTGCCTTTTTGGTTATAATTATTGTAGACTAACACTATTTCTCATTTTCCTAGCCTTCAGCAAGGACGAAAAACATAGTATTAATTCACATACACACAGAGAATTATAAAAGAGCACATTTTTATGCAATGAAACATAATGTTTTTCCACATTTTTGTAATGGGATTCCAGTATGATTGTTCCAATGAATCCAGTAGTGAAATACTTTTGATGTTTCGCTAACTAACTCTCTTGAGTAAGAAGTCTGACTTTAATTCTATAGCAAATATATAAGGTCTCTAGTTATAGAGTTTTGCCTTAATGTCAAGTTTCTTCGGCTCAATTGTTACTGTTTTTAAGGTTGTCATTGGAAGCTCTTTCTGCCTCATAGTTCATACATTTTTTCGTTCATTCATCCTTTCACTTGTGGAATCATTCGTGGCATCCAGCCCCTCTAGGCAATGTAGTTTCCCAGACACGGGGATACAGCAGTGAAGGATGATACTCCCCATTTTAATGTTTGCCAGCAGTTGGGAAATGAAAGGTTTTCATCCATGAACTAGCTGCCCTGAGCTTTAAAGTCAAGTAAAACCAAGTCAACAAGTTCTTGTTAGACACATATGTGCTCTGTACCAAGTCCCCAAGGTTAGCCAGTTTAAAAGTTCTGACAAATCTGGGGCTAAATGTGGCAGGCATTGCTGTCACTCTGCGTGTGGTTGTTTCACTATTTTACAGAACCTCCCGGAAACATCCAACATCTGAGAAAAGATCCAAGACTTCCATTCCCTGGGAAAACTCAAAACTTACATTATCTCAGTTATCTCAACCTCTAAACGCAATAGCCTGCAACTCAGGGATGTCTAACACTCTAAAACAAAAGGGTACCTTCCCTTTGTTAAAAACAATAATAAAGTGGGGTAGATTTTACCACCAGAGGACAAGAACATTAACACATTCCTTGGTTTGTTTTTGTGGAGAAAGATTAGCCCTGAGTTAACATCTGCCACCAATCCTCCTCTTTTTGCTGAGGAAGATTGACCTGAGCTAGCATCTGCACCAGTCTTCCTCTACCTTGTATGTGGGACACCTGCCTCAGCATGGCTTAGTAAGTAGTGCGTAGGTCCGCATTCAGAATCCAAACCGGTGAACCCCAGGCCACCGAAGCAGAGTGCACGAACTAAACTGCTACGCCTCTGGGCCAGCCCCCAACACAGTCTTGATTATTCATAGACAAAGTGTAAAATTCATATTACGTAAACCTGAGAAGGCACTCTCAAGCAGAATCCATTTTTCCTTCTACTACATCAAAAAAAGTTTTATTTAATTCCAATCAAGTAGATACACTGAATTCTTCAGCAAACAATGTTGAGAAATTCTGGCAGCTCGAGGATAAATTCCTGTCCTCAAGAAAGCACAGCAGAAGGACCAACATCCAAAATTTCCCATCAAAAGAGACAATAGGATCTAGAACAGGGGTCTGTAAACCTTTTCTGTGAAAGCCCAGCATGTAAGTATCTTAGGCTTTGTAGGCGGTATGGTATGGCCTCTGTCACAGTTACTCAACTCTGCCTTTGAGGAGTGACAGCAGCCACAGACAACATATTAATAAATAATCATGACTGTGTTCTAGTAAAACGTTATTTACAAAAACAGGCAGCTGGCCAAATTTGGCTCACAAGCCATAGTTTGCCACCCCCGATCTAGGTAGATCTGTACTTTGAGCGAAGGTAACATGTCTCATTTATTTAGGTTCTTATTTCTATTTTATGTCCTATCACATATTAAAATAAACATAGGCATATACCTTAAATAGTGAAAGAGATGGTCTTCATTTTCATCAGAGATCATTTGTAATAAAGATGTCCTGATGAAGGATAGCCTCAGAAACATAATATATACCCAAATAAATGCTATTTTTTCCTATGCTGATAAACTTTCAATCACTCTGTACATCATACATCATTACCCATTGCCTTATAGAATAGTAAGTGCAATTTAAATTTTTCTTATTGTTTTTGCATAGTCTTTCTGAGCTGAGATGTTCTCAGGGGCACTTGAAGTATCCAGGGGTGTATGTCAGCAGTGATTCTCCAGCTGCTATGTCTGTTACCACTACCTTCTAGATCAGCTGTCAGTGTCACTGTTCTCTTTTCCTGTGTCCATACTTCCTGCCACCATAGCCCCATGCATGAAATCTGCTCTCTACTGAAGAACTGAGTTCTGATTGAAAGATCCAGAAAACCTGGTTTCTGGAGTCACATAAGAAGTCACAATAAACCCAATATTAAATGTCCAGCCCTTTGAAGGAGGGCTGCATTCCTCTTCTGGGGACAGAGACTATACATAGGCTATTTTCCACAATACTCAGAAGCTTGGTTGCTTGTTTCTTGTTTTTTGGCTAGGTTCCAAAGCATTGAATTTACTAGAAATCTGGTTAACAGGTCAATGGGGAGTTTACCTAGTGTACTAATACCTCTGTTTCCCAAGTTGTTTATTTGGAAAAACTGATATGAGAATTTTCCTTTCTTTATTGATTTTGCTGCTTAAAATTTACCCTACTCCATATTCTGCTTACCTCTCGCTAACTTTGTCTTGGTCAATTTAGCACAATGGATCTCAAGCCCAGACCATATACGAGTCATCTAGGGGAGCATTGGGAAGATGCCAAACCCTAGGTCTCCACCCTGTGGAGTGTTCTAAGCATTTGCTTTGGGAGACAGAGAACAGGCATTAGTCATTTTTGGTTTTGTTTTGTTTCATTTTAAGATTCTCAAGTTAATCAAGGGCTAAGAATCGCTGGTCTGTGTAAGGGATCAAATGAGGAGTGGTTTACACTGAGACTCCTCTTTCTATTTTGAAATTTAACACATAGAAATTTAACACATGATATATGTGGGTAAAGTCCAAGGACTTTAACTTGCTCTTCTTTGAAAAGTGCCCTGCAAGTTTAATCCCAAGTGGCTGCATTTCGAAATATATACTTTTTTGGATGATTTCACCGTGTGGAAATGTAGTACGGCGTTAGCCGTCAGAGTTGAGATTTTTCATTCTCTTCTCCTCAGTCGACTATTGCTTCTTAAATGACTGTTTTTGATAACTGTGAAGCCACATCATTGTTACCATCTTTCTCTTGTTCATAGCACCAGAAGAATGGGCCACAAGCCGCTCCAGCCTGAAGGCACCGCCGCCAAGGTCAGCCAGAGGGGGATACAGGGAGCACCCCTATGGTAGATATTGAAGGTCTCCTCACCGTGACCTCACCTCAAAGACAATTCATAGCCTGTGGTCTCCACATAAACAGCAACGAGACAAGTAATAGTCCTTTTTTTTTTCTATTCTAGGGGTAACTGCTCATGATTACTCCCATATATTTCTTGTATTTCCCCCTATACTGTTGGCGTGACATTGACACTAGTATTATTTTACAACGGACTAAAACAAAGACATTGGCAAGCGTTGTCTATAAACCACTCAGTAGGATGATATTCTCATGGTTGTTTTTCATTGTTGTGTGTAATCTTTCTTTTTCTTTTTTTTTCTTTGAGAAAGAGCATGAATCTGTTAGCAGATTTTGAGTCTCAATCAACTAGTAAAAACTTTGTTTAGGGTTGCTAAAAGACTGTAATATGATTTTTGAACTAGCTGATAATAAAGTTGTAGATAAGATGTTTTAACCTGTCTTTTAATATCTGTTAGTTAGATGAAGATGTTCGATATTAAGTTTGTAAATTTAATTTTAAATGCTGTTTTAATGGGGTTGAAAACAAGCAGCTACTGTATGTATGTAGCTAACTGAATTTGTTCAGTGTTTTAACCTGTATTTGTTAAAAAAGAAAAAAAACACACATAAAGTTCCATGTGTAAGCTTCTCTAAATAGGAAACCACAATTTGTCAAATATGTTTGCCATAATTTGTCAATAAAGCTGAAAACTTTTGTAAAAACTAAATTTGGAATTACTTGTTTTCTAGCTTTAAATGCCTGCTTTATTTCTTCTTCAAGAGATGCCTAAAATGTTTTCTATTTAAAAATTACAAAAATGAACCCAAGCCTGTTTTAAGATATTTGTGTAATACTTAAAAAATGTATTAATAACTTATGGTTGTTAAATAATTTAAAAGTTAACAAACTAAACTGTTACATGAATCATGGTTAGTAAACACTAATGTATAACATGTTAATGGAAAAAAATGGATTTAGACTAATAAATGGATTTTAAACTATCCTCTAAGCTTTATCTTGCTAAACACAAATTCTGATTGACTTGTTTGCATTAGCATGTCTCTCGTGAGAAAGAGTAATGGAGTATAAAGAGGTAAGATTACCACTTACCACTGTCTAAATGCCTAGTTCTTCAACCTTTGAGTTTCCCCGCACATTAAATATCCCATCCAACATGTAAGCATCGCGTAGATTCACCTTATTGTTTTCACTCAAAGGAGTGCGTGGACTTCATTTGCGTAGTTGATGACAATTTGTTTTGACAAACAAATCATCAGTGTCACTGGCCAGTTGTTGCTATTCAACCTCAAAAACTTTATTTGTAATTTTCAGTGCTAAATATCACCGCCCTTGAAGGCAGTTTAGAGGGCTGATATTTCTTTTGAGACTATCAGACTTGATGGCTGATGATTATTAAGGAAATATGTCGCAGGACTCAAAGGATGACTAAACGTTAAACAGGTAACACTAACAGTAACTCTGTAATTTTGCAACAGTAATGTTAAATATTCTCCGTTATTAAGTTCCTGATAGTTAAAAAAGTAAACCTACAAAAACATAACAAATAGGTCTATAGGTTATTAAAACAACTAATTAACATTAACTAGAGGCACCAAAATTATTTTACAATATATAACCCTCAAGGTAATAAACAGAACTAAAATTAACAATAATAGTAATGCAACTCTTGCTAACATCAAACGTAAGCTAAATTTTGATGGAAAAAACAAAGTGAAAGACTTGATGGTAGGGATGAATGCCAAAACTGTTAATCTTGTAAATACAGTTTTTTTGTTTCTGGTGGCTTTTGTCGATGTGATTGGTTTACTTTTTTGCTGCTAACCAGCTTAGGCATATTGCTGTTCAGTTCTTGCAGCTGGAGTTGCATGCTAATAGTTTTATGAAGTATGTGTCTGTCGTTAATTAAAATTGTAAATATTTGCCTTTCGCAAAATGCTGTCGAGTTATATTTAATTTTCTTTTTTTATTCTTTCTCACTATTTCAGGTACACACAAGCAAAGAGCACATAATTGAATGGCAGATGCGATGGGCCAAGAAAGATAGAGGTAAGCTTATTTTTGATCTACTCTGAAATAGATACTCGTTACCAACCAGAAGCTATGGCAGTGAGCTAAACACCAAATGACCCTGTTGAAATACTGAAACGGTTGAGATTGTTGTCAAAGAACTGAGTTATTTTTATCTTCTTTGAAATAAAGTGATCTAACTTGCTATTTACCTGGCAATGCTTTCTGAGCTTATTCAGAAGCTTGTCAAAGGAAATGTGAATTAGTGGTTAATCTTCAACCCTTTTCTTTGCTATGAACTACGATATATTACCTCTCCTTACTTGTACAAAGAAAGAATATTAAAACTTCTACTCTGCGATCAAGAGAAGAAAATCACATTTGTCAGGTGAGATGGAGGGACGGGAAAGGGAACCCCATAACCAACCCCTTGCCTACCCTTTGTCAATGAGATAACGTATTAACATTTATTTGGTCAAATAAAATAAACATTACCATTATTCTCCCCATTGATCTCACCATATTTATCACTAACTTTTTCCTCATCTGCCATTCGCACACAGGGAGTTGAAAACCTTAGCCAGTAAACCTCAGACTGAAAACAGTGCCAGGGCAGTTACGAAGTCCACAGACTGACCTGACACTCACAATTGAAATGGCCTTGCCACGACGTTTGAAACAGGGCTAAAAACCCAAGTTTTCTCCTTTTGGATCTGGCTTTCTTTTTCCTACACAAATATAGCTTTAGAGAAGTGCCACAGGAGAGGTCTGAGAGAGCCTGAAGATTCCTTATGACTGGAGGTAGGACAGAGACTGGGGGACCTTTGCGGGTGGACTGGAATGCAGGGGGTAGCCTGTCCTTGAGGAGGAAGGGAGCACCGCCTGGTGAGGGGAATAGGCTGCGTCAACTCAGGAAGTGTTTGAGAGAAAGGAGAAGGTCAGTGAGTCCTGAGGGCCAGATTCAGAAAGGTGCAGAGCGAAAGCAGAGCCTGGAGAGGTGAGCCGCATCAGCTCCCAGTTGGCCCTGAGTACTGTGTTAAAGCATTCAGATTTTATGGGAACAATAAAATGAAGCCGCTGTAGGTTTGAAGTAAAGAATGAGAGCTATTCCTAAGGAAACCATCACAAGCAACCAGGGAAAACCTCACATTTAGTCATTTTTACAATTACCAACTGCCTCTTCATCCAAGATAGCTTTTCTAAAATTCAAACTGTTAAAATAGTTATTTAATACCACATGTGCTTCAACTCATCAAGTCCCTTTGTTAAGCCGCAGAATCAAAGATTGAAAGTTATAGAGAATGCAATTCTCAAATTTTATTTATCAGTAACATTCCTTATCTGATTTGAGTCTTAAAAATGTTACAGTTTTTATAAGGCAAGGAAAGGGAGAATCTCTAATCCAGATATCTTGCATATTTTTCTCCTTTGATCCTTTGCAAACAATAAGCTTGAGCTTGTAATGAAAGAGAAAGCGGTCACAGTTTGTTACTATTTTGATATATTAATCAATATTTTTGGATCCATTGTACTTATTTTATTGTTACTGTTTTTATTGTTTTATAATCCTGTGGATCTCTTACCATTCAGACGAGATCTTTGATTGCATTAACTCAGGGCGGGGCTATCACAGCCGAAACCCCAGTGCTGAACACGAGACGAGAACCTTCTTGACTTTTGTGTTTAAAAGTCAGAGTTCTTAAAGCTCAAAAACAATGATTTGTGAGAAAGGGGATTTTGAGCTTCAAAAGCCTGCATTTTGAGTAACATGACTCTGATGGACTTTGGACATAAAGTGTGTGTGTTAACAGTAGATTTAAAAGACTCTCATTCAAAAATTAATTACTTAATAAAAGTCTCCCATCCACCTGCCTCCGTGCATCTACAAGATAAGATTGTCCAGCATAAGAAGAGAGCTCCAGAGGCAGCAATATCTGATATAGTGGTGTAAGATGTTAGTGTGGCCTTGAGTATGGGGTCTGTGCACCGTTGTCAGTTACCCAACAGAAGCCTCAGCTAGGCTTGGAACACAGAGGGGACCTTTGTCTCAGCGGCGCCCGGGAAGGCAGCGAGCTTCACCAAGTCCCCCCAGCAGTGTGATCCATGTGCAGTCCTGTAGAACAATGTTTCTTTAGAATGTTTCTCCATCCTGGCAAGTGTGGAGCGGGTGTGGCAGAGACAACCACACACATTCGCCTCTGCAGGAAGGCAGGGCATGGTGCCGTAGCATCGGCATGGACCAACACTGACCGGGATCCTGATGGATCAGTGGACACAACATGGAAAGGTGAGAAGATATCTGCTCCCTGCCACCAACACCCAGGAAAGAGAGGGGGAAAATAAATCCCTGAATTGATAGAGGAACACCTGATGAAAATTAATCTGAATTGACTGAGATTATTTTTCTCCACCTGGGAGAATGGGGACTTGAGACTGAAATCAAGCTGAGGTATAGAAAAATATAACCATATACTCGTTGTAGTCACTTATTGCATAACTTGCTTGACTCTTCATCAGAAATGAATACAGTAGGTTTCTCTGGCAACAGGGAATGAGAATTTCCGTAAGTTAGCGACCTCTTGGCAGAAACGTTTGATGGAATGAAAACTGTTCAGAGAGTGGTCCTAACTAATGAACATCTGCCCTGTCACAGATGCCTTCTTCTCTTGACAGTTTCAGAGAGTGATGCTGGGTCCCATTTGGATCCCCTCATGACATGATGTCTGTTCTCACAAATTTCAAAGTTCTGGCTCCCAAAGATAGCAGAAGAGGTAACTTGCCACTTCGGCATTGTCTGTACAAACATTGTCATGTCTGACATCCACCTCATGCAAGTCACATAAACTTGAATGGCACATTAGGATTTTTAAATTACAGTACATTCCATCTAAGTGTAGTTTGAAGTCATCCGTGCACATGCTCCGTACACTTGTTCAGATAATATTGTAACTCTTGATACACTACTGAGCCTATGTCAGTGGAGAACTCACCAAAACACCGAAGGTAGCTAGCTTGGGCACTAAACAAAGCATTTTAAATAGTAGTAATAACATTAATAAGTAAGAAAGTCTTTGTGCCTGCTAACATTTGTCCAACAAAAAGTTTTACTACACTCAAGTATGATTCAATCAGAATCAGTTTGATGCCATTTAAGAAACCAAATAATGCTTGAAGGTCTTATTTGTAATACTTAGATAATTTTCACTTTCAGTATGTTAATGGAACTAAGGCTATTTCCCTTAATGACAATTGAAGCACTAACAGTTTTTAAATAAATTTGGCACAGAATGACATATTAAAGGTTCTCATGAATTCTTCTAAAGGAAATAGTTTTTTAAAGTATATTGGTAAAATATGATTCTTGGGCATTTAGTTCTTCACTTAAAAATATATAGACTGTTTTTTTGAAAACCACAAACGCCCCCTTAAAATGTAACCCTTTTAATATATAGCATTCTCTCTCTCTTTATCTCTATGTCTCTTGGTTAACGTAATAATAGCAGTTTGTAGGATTTTTTTTTAAGGGAACAGAGAAGAGTGATCAGTAATCAGTAATCTGAGTTCGCCAAATATCAAGAGTGAGTCTCCGTATCAAGGAGCCTCCTGTTACTGAAAATCCCATCCATTGCGGGGTCCATGGGAAGCTTCCAATTTTCACTACAAAACGTTATGTAGTACGTGACTGAAAATACCCAATTGTAGGATAATTTACAAAAGTGATTACATGATTTCTGTTTAGTGTGAGGGTATAGTATTAATAGTAATAACAATGCTAACAGTGGGGCCATCTGTTTTCTGAACATACTGCCAGGCAAAGTACCATAGTTTTCACATAAAAACCTACATGAAACATCTGTAATCCTTATAACAAGCTTGCAAAGGAAGTACAATTAACCCCATTTTACAGAAGAGGAAGTTGAAGTCCAGAGCTTTAACTAATGTCACACTGCTAATACATAGCAAAGCCAGTATTTAAAACAAAGTTTGATAATCTACACATTTTCCAAAATGCTATAGTGATTACCAACTTTGCATGAATTTGATTGAAAAGAGAATCCAAAATCTCAGATAGCCTTAACATAATTTCTATTCTGCAGCAATATGACGAATATTGACTAAAAATATGATTGGTAAAATATTTTAACTTGACATGCATCTTTGCTTTGATCTTCCCTCAAATTTGTCATTCTTTCAAAAGTTCTGATTCCATCATTGAAAAATGTAAATGAAGGTATCCCACATTTGTCATAAAGCATGACTACAGCCTTTCGTAGAACAAATGAATTCATTTATAATCTAAATGCCATTTGACTTTAAAAAAAAACACTCGCATGATTAAATAAGCATGAAAGCAATTTCAGGCTTTTATTCTTCCATCGATAAATCAGAACTCTGCTTTAAAGTAGGAGAGTCAATTTCAAACCAGAAATATCTTTGTATAAGCCATGCAGTTGTGTGTTAAGAGCACAATGTGAGGGTGTCGCTCAATGTTAAATATTTAAAAACAAAGTATTTCCTGTTGCCAATGTAATGTGTAACATTTGTCTGGATATTCTAGTTGCCCATTAAAACATCTGAGTTAGCAGTAAGACAGCTCTTCTTGTTGGCTGGCAGGCACCAGTCTTCCATATTCATCATAAAGTTTAATTTCATAGTCTCTTTACATGGAATTTATTAATTGGTACTCAAAAGATTATTTACAGTAGAGGGAAAAGGTCACTCTACTTGATATGCTGTTTTATATATATATATATATCAGTCACCCACATTTTATTGTGAAAGGAACTGAGAGGAAGCTGCCTGATTCAAACACCACTGGATGCCTTAACAACAGCCAACTTGTCTTCCTTTACCAAAAAAGTGCAAAATGAGACATCTTAAAAATTGGTAATGAGTTCCTGAATGCTAGTTTTGTTCAAGTTTCTGTTCCACCGTGTTTCATACTTCACAGGGGGATGTAGTGAATGACCTATTTTCAAGAGAAATTTGGACAGTCTTGGATCCTCTTCTTAGACCCTCTCTGGAAGCAAATGTCACCACTAGATGTACATTTCCCATCACCCTGATGCCTCTCAGGGTGACTTCCATCACTAGGAGAATGTCCCCTCCCCTCTGTCTGGTTCTTTGCGCTAAC